>NC_139233.1:92835254-92985922 GCF_977018435.1 Lepisma saccharinum
AACCATTGAAGAAGAAACGCATCAATCAAATATAAAGTTACAGATATTACAAAACAACAACTACTACTATTTGTGTAACGTTAAAGGACTTGCCAAGAAACCAGTAATGTGCAAATGAAGTATGTTAGAAATGAATCACAGCGTGTTGGTTACAATCGACTCTGAGAAATCAGTGAGGAGTACAAAATAATACATGTATTTGACGAGTTCTGGCTTGGTCGAAATCAGTAAAATTTGTTAAAAATATGAGTAATTGTTGTGCCTACCTATTCTGAAGAAATTTAATTTTAAACTGGAAAAAGTGTCATTAATTTGTAAACAATTATGACGTGTAAGAAATGTTTTCTACACTGAAGAAAAATATTATGCGATATGTAACTGATTGTGTTGAAACTAATGTTAAATTTTTTACCCAAAGAAGGGAAAAAGTTGTAACTGAGTGCAAATCGTGTAAATAGTATACACTATTTAAATAAACCTTTTTAAAGAAGAAAAGGCAAGAGTAAGTTTAATGTTCTCTTCCAAACAACAAATTGTTGGAAATAGAGTTAATATGAAATTGAGTGTAGTTCGATTCACTTCGAATTGACCAGAGTTTACGTACTTATTAATGCTAAATCAGTGGCGATTTCTCTGGGTGTGTAAGTCGTGTGTCAACGGTCAAAGGAAAATGGAAATAAAGAAGAAAGTATCTGTACTTTTATAAATTACGATTTTGAGCGTTTTTCTTCAATTGTCAGTCTCGAGCGCCCGGTAGTTTTCGAACGCGGCGCAGCGCGCAGTGGTTGTCAGGCAGGCAGATCGGTCCGGCACTGCCAGGACGTTGGAGAGGAAATACAACGTCTTATCACTGCCAAAACATAGGATGACCGCGCATGCGCACCCTGCCACCTACCAGCATGGTTACCTTCTCAAGGCGTTGTATTTGTTCCCAACGGTTTGGCTTTCATTCGCCCCGCGTTGTTTTGCTCCTGATTGTTGTGCATTATTTTTTAAATTGTGGTGTGAAGTGATGTGATTATTTTAAGATGGAGAATAGTGAAAGTGTTGTGCAAAAGTATTTAAATAATTAATTTTCTTCGCTTTCGTATTCGGAGAAGAAACAAGTGATTAACAATGGTCGACCATGTCCGAATCTCACGATGTCAACATGTGTTAAAGGAAAAAGTGGTGCTGGAAAAGGTTTTGAGACATATTTTCGAAAAGAACTCTATGAAATTTCAGACTGGCTTTGCGGGTGTGATGTGGTGAATAAATTTTACTGTTGGACATGTTTATTATTCTAGACTAAAAAAGGTGTTGGGAATTATAAAGGGTATGCCGTTTTGAATCATCTCAATACTGCAGTGAGAAAACACAGTGAGTGTGAATTGCATCTTTATAGTTTCTTTAAATTTAGTAGTTTTGTTGCCACCCCTACTAGAATTGACGTTCTTTTGGATACTCAACGAAAAGCTGAAATAGAGCTACACAATGAAAAAGTAAAAAAGAACAGGGAAATATTAAAGAGGTTGATTAACGCAGTCTTCTATTTTGCAAAGCAAGAACTGCCATTCAGAGGCCATGAGGAAAATGCAGCATCTCTAAATAAGGGCAATTACATGGAATTCCATATTGCAAGTGCCGAGTTTGATCCCTCATTAAAAGAACATTTATTAAATTCTACAGTTTTTCGCGGTACTTCGGCAGGCATTCAAAATGATTTAATAAATTCAGTTTCGGATGTTCTTAGAGATGAAATTTTCAATGAAATTCAAAACACATACTTTGTGGCTATTATGGTCGATGAAACATCAGACATTAGCAAAAAATCTCAGGTGTCAACAGTGTTACGTTTATTTTTTCGGCCTCACAGAAAAAAAGTCATTGAAAGATTTCTTGAATTTCATGACATGAACTGCAGGAGCTCCTTTTAGTCACGTGACTGGTTAATATAAGTGTGGGGATAAATTAATTGCCCAGACATACGATGGAACTTCTGTAATGAGTGGTCATTTGAATGGCCTTCAAAGCAAAGTTTTGGAAAAGTATCCGAAAGCTTTTTTTACGCATTATGTTCATGTCATGAACTTGGTACTGCAACAATCGTTAGAATGTAACAAAGAGTTTAAGGTGTTCTTTTGTGGTCTTAAATCACTGTCTACGTTTTTCTCTCATTCTCCAAAGAGGTAACACGAACTTTCTGCTTTCATATCCAGAAAGCTCCCGTCATTAGCTCCTACCAGATGGAATTTTACCTCTAGGCTTGTCTGGATAGTCAATGATAACAGAGAAGCACTGCTTATGTTTTTGGAACATGTTAGTGAAAGTGGAGACTTCGATGATTTGACTGCAATGACTTCAATGACTCTAGCTTCCTGAAGGATTTCGAAAATATATTTTTAAAAAAGGCTTCATCCAACTTGCGTGCCTTTTCAGACGTATTATTCAGTATATTGCAGTCTAAAAATGTTGATATTTTGAATTGCAGTAATAAAATAACTGAATTTCAACGACAGCTGAAAAAGGAAAGTGAGAATTTCGAAACACTATGGAATTCTATAACTGGTGCAGTAGAAGAGGAAGAGGTTGTTGAAATGAAAAGGAGGCGACTGAACAACGAATCACAGAAAGACCACTGCCGGAGGCTTTACTTTGAAATCATTGATGATATCAGCAACCAGATAACAATTAGATTCGCAACATTTGAAAAAATGCAATATTTTGATTTACTAAATCCAACAAAACGGGGCTACTTGAATAAAAGAGAAAACTATCCTCACCATCTCGTACATAAATTGCAGGAAATTTATGGTAAGTAGTGCTAACTTATTGTTTCTAAGTAATACTTGGTACGAGCCCTTTTTTTCCCTCTTTTTTTATCAATTGAATATCAGTTTTTGACATATTTTGACAATTTTTGTCGATGATTTAGCGTTTAGCGATGTTTTAGTGCAATTTTCAATTTTTCCCACTCATACTTGGTACGAATGCCACGATCTTACGTGATATAACTTAACCTATTTATTTTTTTTATTACGTGCTAAACTACACGAGAGCCTCTACGTGGTTTGACCTACTTTAGAGTATGGCCAAATGGACAGTTCAGCGCCCGAAAATGAGGCTCGGAGTGAGGCTCGCCAACCTTAAGTGGGGCTCAGTGTTGCCAGCCCACCCCAAGAAAATTTTACCATGTGATCTTTCACAGGCGAAGCTAACCTACAAATAGGAGTTGGCAACACTGACTATCAACGTCTTGGAAAACGTCTTAAGACAAATATCGTAGTAGGTGAAATGCTTCGTTCTGGAAGGGACCTTTGACCTACTTTTTATTTTACGACGTTTTACGGACTAAACTAACCTACAATGAGAGAAAAGTGGACAGAAGAAGCTCTGGCATCACTTTTTAAGCTAATTTTTACCTCCTGCAATTTTGCTCTTATATCTATATCTATATCTTCGCCCTTTGACCTACTTTTGAAACGACTTACGACATTTTCCTATAAGTCTGTCTCCTCTTACTGTAAGGTCCCTCAGTGTAATCTACTACGACCTGCTCTCAGTGTAATCTGCTACGATGTTTTTTAAAACTCATGTGTGATCTTCTGCGGCGTGTGTGTGTGTGATAATCAAAATTATTTTTTGTTAAGGCTCCCAAAGAAAAATCCCGCCAGAGAGGGGGGTGCGTGGTGCCCAACACAGTTCTAATGGCCATGGCTATCAAAGCCATGCCTCTGTAGAGTTTCATGGGTTATTTTTTTTATTATTTGCGCACCGAACTAACTTACATTGGACCCCGTGTTTGTTTTAATATTTCAGTCGAGAACATGAAGACGAGATACCTGTGGAAATATTTCTAGTGTTTGCTACTAGATGTCACCACCGGCGACGTGGACGCAGTGTTGCCACACTATGAGGGCCTTCCCAAGGGGGCAAAATTTCCCTTTTTGGACCATTCTTTTCCCCTACACCTAAGCAAAATGACATAATAGAATAATAATTAGTTGTGGTAGTATTAGCGGTGGTGCAGTTGCGATATTGTGGTATTTTTAATCGAAAGTGTAAACTTATTGTTTCAAAATAATACTTTGTAGGTATCCTCTTCTTTTATCAATTGAATATCAGTTTTTGACATATTTGGCAATTTTTTGTCGATGTTTTAGCGTTTAGCGATGTTTTAGTACAATTTTCTTTTTTTTCCCAACCTCATACCTGTAGGTATATCACGATCTTACGTGATATAACTTAACCTATCTTACGATTTTTTCAGTGATATAACTTAACCTATCATTTTTTTTATTTGCGATCTTTTTACGCACCGAACTAACTTACATTGGACTCCGTTTATTTCAGTATTTTAAAGTTTTTTCACAGTAGATAGTAAATGTGACTCCCATGACAACTCTGATTTCTTGACCAAACGACCACAAAAACTTGAAAATCTCACTTTCTCTCCACGTTCCGCGCCTCATTTATTGCGCTGACGATGTTTCACGGCGCAGAAAAGCCGGTACGAGTAAATTCACTCTCTCATCCTTGAAGTACGAATGCACCTTATCGTAATTTTTTCCAAGTCCTGGCCAAATGTTTATATATATATCGTGACCTTTGTAAACCTCTCTCTCTCTCGGGGGGGGGGGGGGGACGATGTGCCACACACGCGCGCGCGCGCGTATGCCTCTCATTATTTTTTCCGTATTGTGACGCAAGCAAACAAGCAAATAATAATAATTGTTTTTTTTTTTAGGATCCCCTGGCCCCTATATAACCTCGCCAGGGGTGCGTGGTGCCCAACCAAAAAGAAAAAGTAAAAGGTTCTCTAACGGCTGCGGTTATAGATTACCGCACCTCTATAGAGTTTCACGTGTTTGTTTTTTTTTCTCTCTCAAACTTCCATGAAACTCTACAGAGGACCTCCGTAATTGCATGCAACGTGTACTAACGACTCTAGTGTTATTTTGATGTTGTAATTTTTTTGGATATAGAGTTTTATTGTGAGATAGATAAAAAAATTATGTTTATTATAATATTTTCTTGATGAAGATGGAGAATATGTGTGTGTTACAAATAAAGTTGCATGCTTTTTTTTCTAGTGTGTGTGTGTATGTGTATATGTTTTTGATGTTCGACAGCATCTGAAACGATTAAAAAAAGAAAGAATTTTATTGTTAATTTTGTCGTGTAAAAACAACAAAAATTTTGTGCAAAATTCTGATTGTCTCGTGCTATAGTGATGAAAAAAAGATATTGTAACTGATAACTGATGAAATTGACATTGTAACTGATCTGAACTAGTGAAATTCGTATTGTGCCATTGTAACTAATTGTGCTATTACAAAAATTTCTTATTGTGCAAGAAAAGATGTTAAAAACCTGTTAAAACTGCTCTGTGACCCTCTCGTTCTTCACGTCGTAGGCGAAAGACTTCTCTGCAATCAGGATGACACTGCATAGAGTATCCTCGGGCAAGGCATCGTGGAACTCGCAGACGATCTTGATGTTGGTTCGATCGTTGACCACCACCTGCTTTCTCTTAGATGTGTTGATGACGAACATCGGCCTGCTTGCTTTGAATTCGCTGGGCGTGTAGTACATGTCCACGCTTCCCTCGGTCACGCGTTTGTAAGCCGAGAACGCTTCGTAAAGTTTGAGGTAATCGTCTTTGGTCATGTCGAGGTTGTAATTTTCGCGCGGGAACACTTCGTTCCTCCCATTCTTGAGATAAACGTTCTTGATCTTGCAGTCGTCGAACTTGCTGGAATCTTTTTCCTGATTCTTGTCCCTCCCGGTCTGAAAAAGCACTACGACGAAATCTGGCATGTCGAACTGTATGTTGTTGAACTGCGTCGTCACGTCGAATTCCATGTGACTTCCCGACGCCATCTTCTGCACGCACTGGTAACCGTGAAAGTGAATCGGTACCTGCGGACTTTTCAAGATCTCCGCTTTGTACTTGAGGGCGTAATTTGTTTCGTATTCTACCACCGGCATTCTCAATTCCATGCTCCGGATGACGCATTTCGCTGCTTCGGGTAATGTGTTGGCTATCGGCGTGATACCGTCCGGACCCAAAGTAGCGTATCGCATCAGTGCGTCGTTGTCGTTGGCTGCTCTTCGAAACGTGATCCTCAGTCCTCCCTTCCACATGATCTCCTTGTAGTCCGAGAAGAAACCAGGCAGCAGACGCATGGGAAAGAGCACCGTGTGACTTCTCGTCGATATTTTGGTCCCCGCTTCGAATCCCCCGGCCTGGTAGTATGCTGCGTCCGTTTTGGATAATTTCAAAGTTCCCACTGCCGTCGACGTGATGCCTGGATAATCTATTCTGTCGATGACGGTACCATGTTTCCTCACCTCCACCTGCGAGAACAGGTGAGGCACGAATTTGTCCACGAGTATCAAATTTGCTGCTGCGGGAAGCGCGTCTCCGCTTTCCTTCTTCACCACGTCGAATTGAAGGTAGAGGTCCGCTCTGTGAGGATGAAAAAACCCGTCCCCTACGTCTACGTCGTATTCGATCTCCCTGTTCGCCTCGTTCAAATTTGCGAACGTGCGACGGTTGGGAGGAAAAGATTGCAATTCGTAACTTTCGATTTGTTCCATTTTTTTTTACACTATGTGTGTTATTTATTATACGTTGATCTCCACGATGGCAGTAGTCGTTGCACCTGCGAAATCCACCACCTCTCCTTTCTCGTTCGTCACCACCAACTCTATGTCGTCTATGCGGTTGCGACATACTGGAAAATAGATCGGCGAAGAGGGCGTGTAGATGATCGGTTCCATGAACTCGGAACTTGGTTTGAAAGTGGCTATGATTCCCGTCTGCTTGTGACTTCCTAATCCGTCCGAGGATTTCGTGATCATGCCTTCCGCTATGTTGCAGTGTACGTTCAGAGTCTCTATGGCCAAGAATTTAGGAATGTTGGTTGCTACGTGCTTGATGCCAGCTTCGAGTTTTGTGTCCTTCTCGAAACCTAAAAGTTCTCCCATGGTGCCAAGGTCCACGGTCTCCGTCGCGGATAGGATTTCCACTCTGTGCGTGACCGAATTTTGAAAAAGGTACGTGTCTTTGGGTAATTGAGCTTGCAAAGTAGAAAGATTGTATTGACCTGGCGTGACGACGATGTGTTAGCTTCCGACGATAATTTTGTTGTTGTGCTGCGTGACGTTAGGTATGAGGTACATGCTGTAGAATGCACGCAGAGCTACGGATTTAGGATAGACGATGTCGTCGTGCAGCGTGAGTTTCAAGATCGAAGATTCGCTCGTGAGATGGAACACGCCCATCCTAGTAATGATGTTTGAGGTTCCACAATGCTTTCTGGAAATCCTCGATCGTAGGGTTATTTATTTTAGAGAGAAACGCGAGCATGGAGAGGCAGAGATGACCGCAGTTCTCGTCTCCGAAATTTTGAATTCGTTCGTCGTTGTAGTATATAGGATTGTTCGTTTTTAGATAATGGACTAAATTTGTAGGTGGAACACCTCCGAAAGAATCGAAAACGAATGCTTTGTTGTTGTCGTTTTTGTGGTAACATATCCAATGCGTGCCTGGATTTTCTTGACTGTCCAAGTTGACTACTCCGCATTCTCTTCTTTTAACGGTTGAAGGTAACGAGTCGGACATGAAAACTCCTCTGAAGTTTTTGATTCGTAATGGTTCGATCAGAGATTCAATGTCTCGGTTGGTGAGTGCTGCTGTTTCTTTTTTTTAAACTTTTTCATCACGCCCTTGCCCCCTTTCTTCTCCATGGCCAGGTTGTGACGTTTCTGTTCTTCCAATTCCGCCTTGTTCTTCTTCGAGTCGATGACGGTTTTCGCGATGGCGGCGCTACCCCCAGCCAAACTTCCAACGGCCCCCAATGCTGCCAGGATGGCCGGGATGCTGAATATGAAACCTCCGATCTTTTGCTGTTACCGCGAACGCTGCAAGCGTCTCAATTGAGGTGTGCTGAGAAGTAATTTCATTCCGTGTCCTTTGGACAAGCAAGAACGTTTCTTCTCGCGTTGTTTCTTGGTGAGTAACCCGTCGAGGGCACCTAGATTTTTCAGATTGGAGTATGGTATCTGGTACACGACACCCTTGGGCTTCATGTTGATGCTTTATATATATTTTTTTTCACGGTATGTTATTTATATATATATAAATGTTCTGAGATTTTTTTTTTGTTTCGTGTAATTTTTTTTTCACGGTATGTTATTTATATATAAATGTTCTGAGATTTTTTTTTGTTTCGTGTAATTTTTTTTCACGGTATGTTATTTATATATAAATGTTCTGAGATTTTTTTTTGTTTCGTGTAATTTTTTTTTTCAAGGATATACTCCGCGCAGTCGTTACACAAATTCTATTACGTGCTTCGTTTTCTTACCAAGAAGTTCTTTTGTTCCCTTGTACACGATTCGAGTTTTGTTCTCGATTAAAATAGCTAGCTTCTCGTCGGATAACATGTTAGCGTATCGATCTGGTAAAAATAGACTGTATTGTCCGTTGAGCAACAGACGCACCTTGGGACCATACTGGGTAGAAACAATTGAACCGGAAGTTATCGTGTAAGGTTTGCCGACTTCCAATTCCTGAATTTTTACATATTCGACTGACAAATTTAGCATTTGTTTTAATGCTTGGAGATCACTCATTTTTTTTTTCAGTCGTCATATCGAAGAGAAATTTCAGAGTGTTATAAAAATTTAATTTTTTCACAATGTGTGTTATTTATATACCGAAGATTATTTTTTTTCACGATGTGTGTTATTTATATATCAAGTTTTTTTTGACACGTATATATTATTATTTTTTTTTTTAACAGAGGAAGAAAGTCCGTGCTTCGGAAAACGCGATGATGTGCGTAATAATATCTTCAGTTTCCTGTTTAGACTTGCGCCAATCATCAGTGTATCATCTTCTTCCCTGCCTCGCCTCGTGCAGTTCGTCCATTCTCTTGTTTAATTTTTCCCCTGCGGCCGAAAGAAGAGTATCGAGATCGCCGCACCTCAGGCCGCTGATCTCCCGAAGACGGTCCTTGACGGCCATTTCACACGGAATTCGAAATGCCGGCGTCGTTCTTGATATTATCAAAAGTTTTCCTATATCTCCGTTTACTACTTTTTTGAATATTTTAGATAGTAGCTCGGGTGGCAAATTGGTTATGTGAGACATGTTGTTTTTTTTACTGTATGTTATTTATACACCCCACCCAAATTTTTGTTTCGTGTTCATGGCGATGGTGGTGCCCAGTGCTGCAACTCTTTCACCCAACGATGCGTCTCTGCTGACGAATCTTTCGAAAGCTGCGTGCTCTAACTTTCTGTCTGCTTCGTGACGTGCATCCAGATCCGTCTGCGTGGTGTTGTAGGCGATGTCGTGATCTTTGCATGCAGCGTCCAACGGATTCACACCCTTGTCTCCTCTCTCTAATCTTTTCTCGAGTTTGGTACCCGGTCCGCAGTACTGGTAGCCAGGTAAATGCATCTCGAAAGGTAACTTGTTGATGATGTCGTTTACGAGTCCCTTTCCTTCGGCCACGTTCCAGAATCTCGGAGGCAGCGTGTTGATGATTTTGATCAGGTAACCTATGCCCTTGTCGTCGTTCACGATGAAGTTGGAAAGTTTCGTGCTGATCATGACCACGATGCCAACCTTCTCGTTGTAGAAATTACGATTGCCTGCATTTTCTTCGCCGGCTATCACCAACAATCGGTCCACGAGCTTCCTCACGTCGTCCACCCAAACGAATTATTTGGGTAACGTGTTGTAGCGTTTGACGCCGCTTCCACTTTTCACCTCGTTCCAAATCGGTTTGATGAGATTCCTGTACTTCTCACCGCTGCTCGATTTCACCCTATTCTGCGAGGCATCGTTGTTTTGGTACAAGGCATCCGTCATGATCAAAATTTCCTTGTAACTCTGGTAATCTTCGTTGGTGTAATCTTTCGGATATTTTTTGGCAACGAGTTCCCACAGTCCCACCGTACCCGGATACCTGGTCCAACTATCCTTCTCGCCTAAATTAACTTTAATGTCGTTGCCTTCGAAGGTCACCTTCGATTTTCCAATCTTCCACACGACACCACCCTCGTTGGTTTCCATACTCGGATACAATCCGAACACTTCATCCTTGTCAAACTTCCCCGTGCTCAGGTAGTCTCGTGCCAAAGGTCCCAACTTGATCTTATCCGAAGACGTGCTGCCTATGGCTCGACGTCGTGGTACATCCTTCAGTTCGAACGGCGTCGAAGGAATGCTCGAAATGGGCGTGGGTACGGCGTAACTTTTAGCTGCGAGTGGTACGAGTTCGTTTATCAAATTTTTATTTTGTTCCGTGACACTTTTAATTTCTTTACCTAGACCGCTGATGGCATCGATCACAGGTTGATCCTGACGTTTCTTCTCTTCGTAGGATCCGCGATTCTCGGATTTCCAACCTTTGAATCGCTTCACGAGGTATTTTCGCAAGTTAAGATTTTCGTCTTCTTGAAATTGACGTTTTGACATTTTTTTCTATATACGTTGAAACGTTTTTGAAACGTCGAATTCTCAGCCTATACGTTCGGTTCTCCTAGTTTTCTGCTGTCACCCGCTTGAGACTATCCATTTTTTCTAACACTCACTTTTTGTTGTAATGGTTATTTTATATATGCTTGTCAGACGTTTGAAAAAAAAAGAACGTTTTTCAAATTTTTTTTTTTTAGATTCTCACGACCTTTGATTTTTTTTTGGATTTCTTTCGTCTTGTTGCAAATCTGAAATTGTCCTCTTGTTAGCCTTTGAGACGTCTAGATAAACGTTTATTTTATTCCTATATTTTCCTTTCGTCTTCTTGAAATTGACGTTTTGGCATTTTTCTATATACGTTGAAACGTTTCTGAAACGTTGAATTCTCAGCCTATACGTTCGGTTCTCGTAGTTTTCTTGCCGTCACCGCTTGAGACTATCCACTTTTCTAACACTCACTTTTTGTTGTAATGGTTATTTTATATATGCTTGTCAGACGTTTGAAAAAAAAGAACGTTTTTTCAAATTTTATTTTTTTAGATTCTCACGACCTTTTGATTTTTTTTTTGGATTTTCTACTTGTTGCAAATCTGAAATTGTCCTCTTGTTAGCCTTTGAGACGTCTAGATAAACGTTTATTTTATTCCTATATTTTCCATGGTTTGCTTTTCGAGTCATGTCAATGGTCACGAATCCGAAATCATCACTGTTCCAACAGTGGGAGCAGAATTTAGAAAATAGATTGTAATTTATGTCAGCCCCTACGTAATCATCGTGTGCGTGTTTTAAATTGGTGTGGTCTTGTCGAAACAAGCAAATGAAATTAGCGTTGTCGCGTAGCAGTTGTTTCGGAACGTTGGAAAAAGTTTGTGCCAGGTAGAAACAATCTAATCCTTTGTGACGACCTCGAGTGAAAAAATTACGAATCTTGTTTTGATTTTCCAAGGTCATGTCGTCGAACACCACAACGGAATTCTCGAGACAATCGTCCAGTGGAATGATTTCAGTTGCGAAAGTTGCAATGCCCAGTCCCTCGTACAGTTTCATAAGTTGCTGGTATTTCGCTTGTTCCAGACTTTTCGAAAATACGTAGAGGTGTCTGTTTTCCCAGTCTAACCAATTCGGTGCGAGGATAAAATTATCAATGAGCAGTGTCGTCTTTCCGCACCCCGAAGGTCCTACGATCAGACACCGTATGCTGTCGGGGAGCAATTCGCCGTTCCTTTTCTTCGTTTGATTTTCCGAATCAGGTAAACGTTTCACGACATTCCACGCACTCATAGAATCACTTCGTTTGAATCGATCCATCTCGTGTCCGGAAGTCCCAGCCATTTCACCAAAAGTTTGTCACCTCTCTTACGCAAAACTTTTTCGATGAGATACGTGTCGGGGTATTTAGTTTTAGAGAGTTCCTCCTCGTAGAAGCGCCCCAATAAAATTTCACCGCCACTGTCCTTTATTATATACGTGTGACGGTTTCCGGGTAAAACTCCAAATACGGTAAAAAGTTCCGTGCTCCAGTTTCGTGTGAAACCCCTGTCGAACGTTCACTTTAATTTACTGACCCTCACCTGGTCTCCAATTTCGTATTTAGCTTTTTTTGTCGTGGGTGTGTACTTTGGACAGTAAACGCTAGAAATTAAACGTTGCTCGTCGGACTTGGTAACGTCAGCTGGCTTCATGCCTATCGTTCTGTGCACCGTGTGATTATAGTCGTTAACGAGTTCCGGAAGAATGGTGACCCACTTGTAGCTTCCCTGAAGCGTAAAGCGTGACCACATGCGCGATTTCAGAGTGCGATTAAATCTCTCCACGATGCTGGCCTTGACGTCACTGAAGGTCGAGTAATGTTGAACGTTGTGTTTCCGAATAAACTTTTGGAATACGGCATTGTAAAATTCCTTCCCCTTGTCCGTGTGCAGAAACCGAGGTCGTCTGCCGCCGCTTTCGCGAAAAATTGTCTTGAATGCTTCCGTGAAACATGTTCCTGTTTTCGCCTTCAAAGGTAGAGCCCATGCGAATTTCGAAAATGTGTCTATGACGGTGAGGAGGTACTTGTTGCCCTTGTTCAATTTATGTATGTTTTTCAACTTGCCGCTACTCATCTCCACGAGGTCGCTTTCCCAGAGGTCGTCGATTCCCTTGGTTACCACCGCTAAACGTTCGTAGTTGCGGCGTGCAGGTTTATGCAATTCTTGGCCGATGGCTTGCCTTGACATTTTTTTTTTTTAGAGATTAGGTTTGAAGAGAAGCACCAGCGTGATGGGATTCAAAGAGGGTGGCACCTCGCTCGTGTTTTGAATGATCAGCTTATCACCGGCACTCACGTCGAAAACGGTAAGGTCTTCGTCTTCGTGTATTTCATATATGTTGCGCGTTTCGTTCCAACGTGCCAGAGGAATGTTTCCTGCTTTCTGGACGCCACGATTCGATATTAAGGTCATGGTGGGAACGCTAGCTTTTCTGCCGTGAGACCAGTACGAAAATTCGTTTATCTGAATCGTGCCATCGATGAGAAACTTGTGATACGGATGATAAGGATGTAACATGTACAGTTTGTTACCTTCGACGAACGTGGAGATTCTCTGTTGATTGGGTACGCTGTTGATTTCGATGGCTTGCAAGGTGAACAATTTGGCGATTTTAGTGTCGACGCTGAGCAAATTACTGTGAACGTGTCCAAGTTTATTTTCAATGGGCAGCAAATGCTCGACTATGGTATCCGTTACGGCAGAAAATGACGGTTTGATTTTCACTTCCACGTTCAACTGCTTGTAGTTTTCGTTGAGTTCTTGCAACTTGGCACCGAAAGAGGCCAGCGTCGATTCCTGCGTGGATTCCAGCACTCCAACTTGATCTCTGATGTTGACGATAATGTTCTGAAGGTTCTCGACTTGATTCAATTTCGAGCTCTTCTCGGTAAGATCGTTCACGATGCTTCGCATCTCTGTAAACTGCGTGTGAAGGTCGGCGACGCTCTGCGAAGTGGGCAGCGTCGACACTAGCGAACTAATTTCGTCTCGAATCTGTTCCACGTTCGCCGTTTCCGTTTCTAGTCGTTTCAGCGTACGTGATATGTTCCTTTTCAAAGCGTGCAATTCTTTGGAGGTGGGGAGATTGGCCACCCTACTCTCGAGATCGCTCAACGAACTTTTGATGTCGCTCGAATCGGATAGTGCCGTCACCGCCGTTTTCAATTTTTCCAAATCTTCGCACGAAGGCACGCTCGTCCGTAACGATTCCAAGTCACCCTGTATGTTGTCCAGTACGTGATGAAAATGAGCGAGATTGGATTCGACGTTCAAATTTTCTAAATACTCGATCTTCTGCTGAACCGTGCTTAACATGTCCTGAATGCTCGTCAACGCGCTTGCTTCAGCGTGAATATTTTTAATTTCTTCGTTGATCAACTCCAGAGACGCCTGAAGCGTAGCGATGGTGGTTTGAATGTGTTCGAAACCTTGATAAGCCTCCAATTGAATTTTTATGTTCGCGACGCTTTTACCGATGACCTGCAGTTCGTCTGACGATGGTAGGTTCGTCATGGTATCTTCCAAAGTCTGTAACTTAAATTTGATTTCTTCCAACGTGCTGGTGAATTCTTCTTGTAATTTGGAAACGACGACGTGCAAGCGTTCCGCATCAATATCGTTCACGACGGTTTGAAGTTCAGAGAAATTTTCTATTGCGGAAGTTCGTTCTTCGATTTCGAGTTTCAATTTTTCCAAATCTTCATTTTTCGATTGAAATTGCTGTAATTTGGCCAAATCATTTTGAAGCGAATCCACGCTCAACTGTATATTTTGAACGTTGTCGTAAGAAGGTACGTCAACATAATTTTTTATCAGCGTCTTCAGTTCGGAATCGATTTTCAGAATGGGGTCGAGACATTGCGTTTGGAGCCTTGCGATTTCCGACTCTAAACTTTTGTTTAAGGTCTCCTGCAAAGCAATCAAATCGCTCCTCAACTTTTTAACTCGAATATCCAACATGAGAATCTCTTCTGCGTGGTCTACACGCTTGGTGTTGCCGAAAATGTCGTTAGGCATTTTTGGTTAACGGTTATTTATAATAGGATAGACGATTCGTAATTCTACGAAGATAGGATCGAGTTTGTCGTATTCTCCTAGGAGTTCCATGTAAAGATAATCTCCTGCAGACACATCGTACGCCATGTTAGAAAGTACCTTGTCGTGCTTCATTCGAAAAATGTTCTTGCCGCTAGAAATTTTAATATTTCGCCCTTCGTTCTCCGGATTCACGGTGATTTGAAGTTTCCCGTCGATCGGAATTTCATAGAAATGTAAATTGTTATTAAAGACGTAAAACATCTTGCCCACATCGTCATTCAGTTTCGTCCAAATACTGTTGAGGTGTACAATTAGTAAACCATTGAGTTTAGATAACACGGAAGGTAAGAGGTTATTGGAATTTGGTGGTGCAGTGTCCATGATGGTCTGTTTCCGGAAACCAAAGAGATTCATTGTCCTTGTTAGTTATTTAAATTTTCTATATGCTGTGTCTTTTGCCATTCTTCAAAAACATATGGAGGAAAAGAGAAGAGAAGATTTTCCTCTGCGGCGATGCAATTCAAAAGGCTCGAACATGTAATTATGTCGTTAAATCACGATGAAGAAGAAAAAAAGTAAGAGTTGAATTTAATGAGCCTCGGTTTGGAGCGGGCTTAACGACATAATAACAACTTGCAACTTTTCATCGCCCGAGGGCCCCTCTTTTCCTCCGTATATTTTTGAAGAATGGCAAAAGACACAGCGGACTTCATGGCTATGGGGTTACAGTTAACACACGTCACATTTATCGCTTCCATTGCAGTGGCCCCACTCTCTCGTGTGAATTTCACACTCGAGAACGCGTAGCTTATTGTCTCGGCCATCGAGTGCTACTTTGGTTACACGGGTCGTGTACAAATCATGCAATTTACTTGCAATGCGATGATCAGTGCTAAGTTGCCTTTTACCATGAAAAAGGCATTCCTTGTAGTCTTGCATGCTAAATTTGCTGGTACTTATTTTTCCCACCCCCTTCGCTTTCTTGATCTCTTTTTCTTCTGCAATCTTTACACAGTACATTTTGGCACGAAGCCCCGCAAATTCGCTGATGTAATTACTAGCCGCTTCGTCTTTGAACTTTCCTATGGTCATTTTGTTTTCTGTCGAATGCAAGTGATGGCCTGATGGTAAGTTGCTAAAATCAAAAAGATGCTTCATCTTAGTCAGATCATGTTCGAGGCTTGGTGTTTGGATTAGAAAAATAAAGCTATCCGTGTCAATGTAACATATTTGGATGTTATCTCCATAAAAGGGTTGAAACTGATCGTAGTACGATTGGTACATGTGCAATTTTGATAGTTCAAGGACGGTAGCACCTATGGCAATCGGCTTGTTGAGCATCACTTGCTTCTTGTTCTTCTCGACGAATACTAGATTCTCGTCGAAAATGGTGAAGTTTTTGAAGTAGGGGGACGCGACGATCTTCTCAAATTTCTTTTCGTCCGTGACCAACGTTGCGTCGATGTAATTACGCACGTTCTCCATCGTCTTGCCGTAGATGGCGTTGTTAAACAGTTTGCACAGATCCTTGTCTGCAGGCGATGTCGATTGCGCTCTGCGTTGCGTGTTCTCGGCTATGTAGGGTTCGAGCCACCTACTCTGTCGGAACTTCAATCCTCTATGAACTTTCTTCAGCTGCAAACCGTGACTTATGTAAAATTGGAGGAGTCGGTAGTGCAGAACGTAATTCCGCTTGTTCTCCATGCTTAGTATTAGTTTTGGCTCCGATGATCCTCCAGGTGGCTTCTCTTTGGTGGGGGCCAGGGCCAATCCGTGATGTTTCTCGTGAAGCGTTTCGGGATAATCTAGATCCACTTCCAAGAAACAGCCCCATTCGTTATCTTCGCTCCAGTTGAGAAAATCCTCACAGGAGAGTTCCTCTTCGGTCATCCACGCGTAGTCGCTGATGGGAAGACACTGGGACATGGAGTGGCCATACAGGTTGTTGACATCCCAGTAGAAGATGTAGGTGTTGGGATTCGATGCATCGTAACCAGGCGTATGAGGATTGTTTGCCTGAGCATGGCGTCGAGGACACTGGACGATGCCACCGCGTATCGCACTCTCCATGAAGGCATACTGTTCTTTCTCTGCGATGAGGCCCAGTTCCACGTTGGTGTATTTCATCATCGATTCCCAAGTCAATCCCGGCGTCGTGAAGAAATACGCAGGATCCAACTTGTAGATCGAGATGCATCTCTTGCGAAACGACTCGAAAATGTCCAAGAGAAGTGTCACGTCCAATTTAAGATACAGATCGTAATAATCACGAAAAGTTTGGCAATTGAAGGCCGTCCACACACTACGAGCGTGTTCGTAGTCCTCTTCGGAACAGACGTCCTCCGTGAGATGAGAATAAAATGCCTCCCGGGGTGGAAGTTCCGTCTCGTCAAATTTGTCGAAATCGTTGACGTACTCGTAGGGGTAGACGCCCTTGCGACGCAACAGATTCAAATTCTCATCTCTCCCCGAAAAACACTTTTGCTTGGTGGCCACAAGATCTTCGTCGCCAAGTTGAGATGCAAGGGTGGCCAGGCTGGAGGACAGGAAATTGTAAGAGTCAAGGATTCGCACTTCCACTCTTCCTCCAGCCTGGAGAGGGATCCAAACTCTTAGTGCAATATACTTCTCGCTCGTTCTAGGGATGATGCTGATTCGAGAAGTTATGTTGTACAACTCCTTGACGAACAGATGCGTATCGTATTTTTCCGTGTAGTGCAGAAACACGGCAACGAAATGCGACTCCTTAATCTTGAGATTGCACGAATTACAGATCGCGGTCAGGAATAATCCATTCTGATGGTCATGGTGTACGACCTTGTGATTTTCGGGGGTGAAAGCCTGGTTACACTCCGCGCATCTTGTCGCCGCGTCATGTCTCCGCTGTTGTTCCGTCGTGAGAGCAGGTGGAGAAACGTAAGAGCCTTTCAGGCTGGGTGCAAGTTCTCTCGCGCATTCCGCTATCTTCTTAACAAAATGTTTTGCCGCATCGGGTCCGCAATACAAGATGACATCATTCAATTTTTCTCCGTAGATGGAGAAACTGCAAGGCTCGTGGTGAAAAATTTGGATTGTGCTTGAGGTAGAGGGATCAGGGTTGCAAGACGTCATGGGAACTTGGAAACTTTCAAAGTCGGCATAAAGAGCCTGGTGTTTCTGAAATTTCATCTTGGTTCCGGTTTCCGGCATGACATCTTCGGGTTCTGCATTCACGGAGCCAAAACACTTGTGCTGTTCTTTCATCTTCTTTCCAACGCGAAAAATTCTCAAACATCGATCGCAAATTTCGATCTTATCGCGATTCTTGCTCATCTGTCTTCCGAGTAGGCGAGAAAAATTGCGTATCAAACTGTAACGGCCATCTACAAGCAAGAGTCGAATTACATTATTCTGGCTTCTAGCAGGTCTTAAGACACGAATATTGCCGGAATCGTCAACCCCAAACACAGAAATATCGATATCTTCTCCTTTTTCCTCTCTATAGTTTTTTAAAAATTGATTGATCTTATTCAGGGGCACAGGATAGGAAATTCCTCTCATCACATTCTCGTATCTCCCCTCATATCCTCTGTAATTGGACAGACGTTTCGGGTTTTTATCATTATTTGCTGGGTGTAATGCGGCGATGACAGACCATAGGAAACTCTTCTGATCATTACTTTGTATGTTCAACACTGCATTTTGCTTTTTTTTTGTTTTTGTTTTTTTTGAGCGCTGCGTAAAGGTTTGAAATTGCAGACTCGAAGTTCTAACATGTGGCTGCGACCGCAAAGACTCCATCCACTTCCGCGACCTTCAAACTCTTCTTGTTTTTGTGTCAGGTGCTCAAATAGCCGTGTCACTATCTCGTCAAGATCCTCGTTATTGTCATCGTGTAAGCCTTCACACCCTACGTAAAAGCTGAAAGTGCTTGACTCGGACGAGACAACTTTCTCATACAGCAGGGTCAAGACGAGATGAATTTTAACTGCAACATTAACGAGGCAATCACGTAATTTATCTACTAACATAGATTTCACGTTGTCGAGGAAGGTGCTCGAGTCACACTTTTCATCGCTTCCAGATTTATACGTCATGATGCGTGCACTTTTATTCAAAGCACCGCCTTCATGCCCATCAGTGCGAGATTTCTTTGCCGGCGGGACTACGACATCATGTTCCGGTAGACGACATTTTTTCAAATGCTTCGAGATGTTCGATTTCGAAATCAATTTTCCGCAGTTGCGACATGCCACTTTCCCGCAAAGACCGGAGGGACCTGGTTGCGGTTCCATTTTTTTCTCTGTTATTTATATATATATTTATATATATACAGAGAAATTTTTTGGGGGGTTGTGGTGGTGGTGGTAGGGGAAAGCGCACTGAAACAGAAGGGAAAAAAAGTTGAAAAAATGCTAGATATTTTTTTTCCTTTCCACAAGTACATACATATATATATATATATATATATATATATATATATATATATATATATATATATATATATATTAGACGCGAACAGTGTGTGCACTGTTGTAGGAGGTGTGTGTCAATTTTTATGACTCCTCTGAATATGTGTGTATGTGTCAGACGCAAAACAAAATATTAATATATCATGAAAAAATAAAAAACTTACCTTTCAAGAGAGATAGAGAGACTTCAAAATAAAAACTTCTAGTTCACTAAAAACTTCCTATGTATGTATACTGCCAGGCAAACAAATTAAAAAATACTGAAGTACCACGATTGACGTTCACTATGATAATGATGTACAAAAGAAGAAACTGGTACATTATATAGGAACCCCACCCACTCGACCCCCTTTGGTGAAAACACAATGAGCGCTATAGTCAATGTCCTAGCAATAAACCCCGTTGACCGATTCACTCATGCTATACATTTTTTTTCAACAAAAGACTTTTCGATGCGCACAATATCCTGTGGGGGACAAATAACAATGAACGGGCGTTGACAGTTCCACCCATGCATGTATTGTCGATCATTTCCTCGGCCTCTATTCCACGCCCCGTCAGGGTGTGGTGTGTGAAACGGGCGACCCCCAGCACAAAACTCAACCATGCCTGAAACAAAGCATCCACTTGTTTCGTGCTTGTGATTCTATAAAAATTCCACGTGCAGCAATGCAGCTTTTTTTTGGTTGAGCATAACGTGGATAGATAAACTTCCAAAGCGGATGTTGTTGCGGGGCTCGCTTCCGCCGCATCCTCCTCGGATTGGATCGTTATCGGGGATGTGGTGGATTCGTCGTTCAGGACCGTGGGAAAGCTGAAAAAATAGAATCTCTTCGGGCGGAAGAGGATGCAAGCTGAATGGGTTCGGGGAGGGGTTGCTGTGGATGTGGCGGCGGCGACGGCGTGGCGGTCGTGTGTGTCGAAGCTGGTAGCAGCACGGGTAGCACTGCGATCAATTCTTGTGAATGTAATAATTCTTTCGAAAAGATAACGTTACCCAAACGAGTGCACGCTTCCAAAAAAGATAAAACTTGTGAGCGAAATTGTGAATCGCTCCAATATGCGGGCACGGAACAAAAAAAATGGGTGAGGTTTTGAAGCCACGATGAACGTTCAACACCTGTCGTTGTTTTCAAAATTGCATTATTGTATGATGTCAGTTTTGGAAATGCTTGCAATATACTTTGCACGTTGCGTGAAAACAATAATTTCACCTCGGACGAAACAATTATTTCTCGCTGTGTAAGCTCCGGGATGGCAGCTAACGTTTGAGTTGATGCTCTCAACGAATCGAAAATTGAAATCAATTTTTCCAAACCACTATCGAATGACATTCGGTAATTTCGAATTTGCGCAAATGCTTCTGGGTCGGTTCGAAAAATAGTTTGGTCCGTGATGAAACTATTACATTGAGCGATGAAACACAATTTCTGCACAGGGACGGGAAAAGTTCTACCGAGCGTCGCTATCCACGCGAACATTAGAAATTGCCTGAATGCCTTGGGGGCTTTGCATAGGATTATCGATTTTCGTTTTAGAGAATGATCTATGTAAGATTCTAGCATTGAGAATGAACAACGTTGATTGAATTTTTGACAACATTCGCAGTACAAATCCAAACTCGTGACGATTTCGCCGCCCCCACGCACCCCTGGCGAGGTTATATAGGAGCCAGGGGATCCTAAAAAAAAAACAATTATTATTATTTGCTTGTTTGCTTGCGTCACAATACGGAAGAAATAATGAGAGGCATACGCGCGCGCGCGCGTGTGTGGCACATCGTCCCCCCCCCCCGAGAGAGAGAGAGGTTTACAAAGGTCACGATATATATATATAAACATTTGGCCAGGACTTGGAAAAAATTACGATAAGGTGCATTCGTACTTCAAGGATGAGAGAGTGAATTTACTCGTACCGGCTTTTCTGCGCCGTGAAACATCGTCAGCGCAATAAATGAGGCGCGGAACGTGGAGAGAAAGTGAGATTTTCAAGTTTTTGTGGTCGTTTGGTCAAGAAATCAGAGTTGTCATGGGAGTCACATTTACTATCTACTTTTCACATATTTTATATAACCTAAAAAATGTGTTGATTTTTTTTTAATATGTGGCAATTTTTTTTTACGAATTTTTTATAAGTGTTCCGTCACCCTCTCGTTCTTCACGTCGTACGCGAAGGACTTCTCTGCGACCAGGATGACGCTGCACACGGTATCCTAAACGATCTTGATGTTGGTTCGATCGTCGACCACCACCTACTTCCTCTTCGTCGTGTTGATGCCGATCATCGGCCTTTGTGTTTTGAATTCGCTGGGCGTGTAGTACATGTCAACGTTTCCCTCTGTTACCCTCTTGTAAGCGGTGTAAGCTTCGTAAAGTTTTAGGTAATCATCTTTGGTCATGTCGAGGTTGTAATTCTCGCGCGGGAACACTTCGTTCCTGCCGTTCTTGAGATAAACATTTTTGATCTTGGAGTCGTCGAACTTGCTGGAATCTTTTTCCTGATCGTTATCGCGTCTGGTCTGAAAGAGTACAATGACGAAATCTGGCATGTCGAACTGTATGTTGTTGAACTGCGTCGTCACGACGAATTCAAGATGACTTCCTGACGCTATTTTCTGCACGAACTGGTAACCGTGAAAGTGAATGGGCACCTGTGGACTATTCAAGATCTCCGCTTTGTACTTGAGGGCGTAGTTCGTTTCGTATTCCACGATCGGCATTCTCAACTTCATGCTCCGGATGACGCATTTGGCTACTTCGGGTAAAGTGTTGGGCAGCGGCGTGATACCGTCCGGACCCAAAGTAGCGTATCGCATCAGTGCGTCGTTATCGTTGGCCGCTCTTCGAAATGTGATTCTCAGTCCTCCATTCCACATGATCTCCTTGTAGTCCGAGAAGAAACCAGGCAGCAGACGCATGGGAAAGAGCACCGTGTGACTTCTCGTCGATATTTTGGTTCCCGCTTCGAACTCCCCGCTTGATAGTATGCTGCGTCCGTTTTGGATAATTTCAATGTTCCCACTGCCGTTGACGTGATGCCTGGATAATCGATTCTGTCGATGACGGTGTTGTGTTTCCTCACCTCCACCTGCGAGAACAGGTGAGGCACGAAGTTGTCCACGAGTTTCAAATTTGCTGCTGCGGGGAATGCGTCTCCGCTTTCTTTCTTCACCACGTCGAATTGAAGGTAAAGGTCCGCTCTGTGAGGATGAACGAACCCATAGCCTACGTCCACGTCGTATTCGATTTCCCGGTTCGCTTCGTTCAAATTTGCGAACGTGCGACGGTTGGGAGGGAAAGATTGCAATTCGTAACTTTCAATTTGTTCCATGATGTATGGTTATTTATTATATGTCGATCTCCAGGACGGCCGTCGTCGTGGCACCTTCGAAATCCACCACGTCTCCTTTCTCGTTCGTGACCACCAACTCTATGTTGTCTATGCGGTTGCGACATACTGGAAAATAGATCGGCGAAGAGGGTGTGTAGATGATCGGTTCCATGAATTCAGAACTGGGTTTGCACGTGGCTATGATTCCCGTCTGCTTGTGACTTCCCAACAACCCTTCAGATTTCGTGATCATGCCTTCGGCCACGTTGCAGTGAACGTTCAAAGTTTCGATGGCTAGAAATTTAGGAATGTTTGCTCCCGTGTGCTTGATGCCAGCTTCGAGTTTGGTGTTGTTCTCGAAACCTAAAAGTTCTCCTATGGTGCCCAGGTCCACGGTCTCCGTCGCGGACACGATTTCGACTCTGTGCGTGACTGAATTTTGAGAAAGGTATGTGCCTTTAGGTAACTGAGCTTGCAAAGTAGAAAGATTGTATTGACCTGACGTGACGACGATATGTTCACTTCCGACGCTAATTTTGTTGTTGTGCTGCGTGACGTTAGGTATGAGGTACATGCTGTAGAATGCACGCAGAGCTATGGATTTAGGATAGACGATGTCGTCGTGCAGCGTGAGTTTCAAGATCGAAGATTCGCTCGTGAGATGGAACACGCCCATTATGATGCTTTAGGTTCCACAATGCTTTCTGGAAATCTTCCACCCATGGCTTATTTATTTTAGAGAGAAACGTGAGCATGGAGAGACAGAGATGACCGCAGTTCACGTTTCCGAAATTTTGAATGCGTTCGTCGTTGTAGTATAGGTTGTTCGTTTTCAGATAATGAACTAAATTTGTAGGTGGAACACCTCCGAAAGAATCGAAAACGAATGCCTTATTGTTATTTGCATTTTTGTGGTAACATATCCAATGCGTGCCTGGATTTTCTTGACTGTCCATGTTGACTACTCCACATTCTCTATTTTTAACGATTGAAGGTAACGAATCGGACATGAAAACGCCTCTGAAGTGTTTGATTTGTAATGGTTTGATTAAAGATTCAATGTCTCGGTTGGTGAGTGCTTCTTCTTTTTTCATACTTGCTCGCGACCCCCTTCCCTTTCTTCTCCATGGCCAGATTGTGACGTTTCTGTTCTTCCAATTCCGCCTTGTTCTTCTTCGAGTCGATCACGGTTTTCGCGATGGCGGCGCTACCCCCAGCCAAACTTCCAACGGCTCCCAATGCTGCCAGGATGGCCGGGATGCTGAATATGAACCCCCCTGTCTTTTGCTGTTTCCACGAACGCTGCAACCGTCTCAATTGTGGAGTGGTGAGCAGCAATTTCATTCCATGTCCTTTGGACAAGCAAGAACGTTTCTTCTCGCGTTGTATCTTGGTGAGTAACCCATCGCGGGCACCCAGCGCTTTCAGATCCGAATATGGTATCTGGTACACGACACCTTTGGGCTTCATGTTGATGCTCTATATGTTATTTTCAAGGTATGTTATTTATATATAAAAATGTTCTGAGATTTTTATTTGTTTCCCTCTCGTGTAATTTTTTTTTCAAGGTATGTTATTTTATATACTCCGCAGCCGTTACACAAATTCAATTACGTGCTTTGTTTTCTTACCAAGAAGTTCCTTTGTCCCCTTGTACACGATTCGTGTTTTGTTCTCGATTAAAATAGATAGCTTCTCGACGGATAACATGTTAGCGTATCGATCTGGTAAAAATAGACTGTATTGTCCGTTGAGCAACAGACGCACCTTGGGACCAGACTGGGTAGAAACAATTGAACCGGAAGTTATCGTGTAAGGTTTGTCCACTTCCAAAAACCTGAATTTTTACATATTCGACTGATGAATTTAGCATTTGTTTTATTGCTTGGAGGTCACTCATTTTTTCAGTCATATCGAAGAAATTCAGGGGGTGCGTTAGAGAATTTTAATTTTTCACAATGTGTGTTATTTATATACCGAAGATTTTTTTTTTGATCTCGTAGATTTTTTTCACGATGTGTTATTTATATATTGTTTTTTTTGACTTGTACATTTTTTTTGACACGTACATTTTTTTTGACACGTATATATTTTTACACCTACATTTTTTCTGAAATTTTTTTTGACAGGTAATTTTTTTTGACACGTACTTTTTTTGTTGCACATTTTTTGACAACTTTTTTATTTTGACGAGACAAAATTTTTTTGATGATAAAAATTTTTTACAAGGCAACTTTTTTTTCTGACGATGTCCACGTAAACTTTTTTTGACGAGACAAATTTTTTTTGAGAATAAAAAATTTTTAGGATAAGGCAACTTTTTTCTGACGATGAAAATTTTTCTGTCAACTTTTTTTTGACGAGACAATTTTTTTGACGATAAAAAATTTTTACGATAAGGCAACTTTTTTTCTGACGATGTCCACGTCAACTTTTTTTTGTGTCGAGACAAATTTTTTTTGACGATAAAAATTTTTTACGATAAGGCAACTTTTTTTCTGACGATGTCCACGTCAAGTTTTTTTTGTGTCGAGACATTTTTTTAACGATAACAATTTTTTACGATAAGGCAACTTTTTTCTGACGCCATGGCAACTTTTTTTTGACATGTATATTTTTTGTCATATTTTTTTTGACACATTTTTTGACATGTATATTATTATTTTTTCACAGTGTGTTAGAGGAAGAAAGTTCGTGCTTTGGAAAACGCGATGATGTGCGTGATGATATCATTGGTTTCCTGTTTAGACTTGCGCCAATCATCCGTGTATCGTCTTCTCCCCTGCCTCGCCTCGTGAAGTTCGTCCATGCTGTCGTTTAATTTTTCCCCTGCAGCTGAAAGAGGAATGTCGAGATCACCGCACCTCATTCCACTGATCTCCCGAAGATGGTCCTTGAAAACCATTTCACAAAGGATACGAAATTCCGGTGTTGTTCTTGCTATGTTTAAAAGTTTCCCTACATCCGCACAATTTTCGTTTAAAGTGTGTTTGAATATTTTACATAGCAGTTCGGGCGGAAAGTCGATTATACAAGACATGTTGTTATTATTTTTTTACTGTATGTTATTTATTTATATACCCCACCCAAATTTTTGTTTCGTGTTCATGGCGATGGTGGTGCCCAATGCTGCAACTTTTTCACCCAACGATGCGTCTCTGCTCATGACCCTCCCGAATGCAGCATGCTCCAATTTCTTGTCTGCTTCGTGCGGTGCATTTAAATTCGTATGCGTGTTGTAAGCAACATCGTGATGTTTGCATGCAGCATCCAACGGATTCACACCCTTGTCTCCTCTCTCCAGTCGCTGATTAAGTTTGGTACCGGGACCGCAGTACTGGTAGCCAGGTAAATGCACCTCGACAGGTAACTTGTTGATGATGTCGTTCACGAGTCCCTTTCTTTCGGCCACGTTCCAGAATCTCGGAGGTAAGGTGTTGATAATTTTGATCAAGTAACCTATGCCCTTGTCGTCGTTCACGATGAAGTTGGAAAGTTTCCTGCTGATCATGTCCACGATGCCAACCTTCTCGTTGCAGAAATTACGATTGCCTGCATTCTCTTCACCGGCTATCACTAACAATCTGTCGATGAGCTTTCTCACGTCGTTCACCCAAACGAATTCTTTGGGTAACGTGTTGTAGCGTTTGACGCCGCTTCCACTTTTCACCTCGTTCAATATCGGTTTGATGAGATTCCTGTACTTCTCACCGCTGCTCGATTTCACCCTATTCTGCGAGGCATCGTTGTTCTGGTACATGGCATCCGTCATGATTAGAATTTCCATGTTACTCTGGTAATCTTCGTCGGTGTAATCTTTCGGATATTTTTTGGCAACGAGTTCGCACAGTCCCACCGTATCTGGATACCTGGTCCAACTATTTTTATCGCCTAAATTAACTTTAATGTCGTTGCCTTCGAAGGTGACTTTCGATTTTCCAATCTTCCACACGACGCCTTCGTTGGTTTCCATGCTCGGATACAATTCAAACACTTCATCCTTGTCGAATTTCCCCGTGATCAGATATTCTCGTGCCAACGGTCCCAACTCGATTTTATCCGAAGACGACGTGCTGCTTATGGCTCGACGTCGTGGTACGTCCTTCAGTTCGAACGGCGTCGAAGGAATGCTTGAAATGGGCGTGGGAACAGTGTAACTTTTAGCTGGTGTGTGGTACGAGTTCGTTGATCAAATTTTTATTTTGTTCGGTGACACCTTTAATTTCTTTACCTAGATCGCTGATGGCATCGATCACAGGTTGATCTTGCCGTTTCTTCTCTTCGTAGAATCCGCGATTCTTGGATTTCCAACCTTTGAAGCGTTTCGCGAGGTAATCGCGAAGCTTAAGATTTTCGTCTTCGATTTTTTGTTTCGTCATAACGTTATTTACACAACGTTGCAACGTTTAGAAAGTCATTGATTTTGTTTCTGTATTTTCCGTCGTTGGGTTTCCTCGTCATGTCGATCGTCGCGAATCCGACGAATCACCGTTCCAGCAAGAAGAGCAGCGTTCCGAAAATTGATTGTAGTACATGTCTACGCCTACGTAGTCATCGTACGCGAGCTTGAGGTTGGTGTGATCTTGACGAAACAAACATATGAAACTAGCGTTGTCGCGTAGTAACTGTTTTGGAATTTTGGAAAACGTTTGAGCTAGGTAAAAGCAATCCATTCCTTTGTGACGACCTTGCGTGAAAAAGTTGCGAATTTCATTTTGATTTTCCAGGATGACATCGTCTAACAAAACGACTGAATTATCACGACAATCGTCGAGTAGTTTTATTTCCGAAGCGAACGTTGCAATGTCCAGACCATCGTACAGTTTCGTCAGTTGCTGGTATTTGGATTGCTCCAAACTTTTCGAGAACACGTACAGGTTCCTGTTCTTCAAATCTAACCAATTCGGTGCGAGGAGAAAATTGTCCACGAGCAGTGTCGTTTTCCCACACCCTGAAGGACCTACGATTAGACAGCGGATGCTGTCGGGAAGCAACTCGCCGTTCTTTTTTTTCGTTTGACTTTCCGAATCCGGTAGACGCTTCACCACGTTCCACGTACTCACAAGATCACTTCGTTCGCATCGATCCAACTCTTTTCCGGAAGTCCCAGCCATTTGACAAACAGTTTGTCAACTTTCCTACGCAATACTTTCTCGATGAAGTACGTGTCGGGGTGTTTTGTTTTAGAGAGTTCCTCTTCGTAAAATCATCCTTTCAAAATCTCACTTCTACTATCCTTTATTATATACGTGTTTCGGTTTCCGGGTAAAACTCGAACCACCGTATAAAGTTCCGTGCTCCAATTTTTTGTGAATCCCTTCTCGAAGGTGCGTTTGAATTTGCTGATTCTCACCTGGTCTCCAATTTTGAATTTTGATTTCTTGGTAGTCGGAGTGTACTTTCGACAGTAAACTGTAGAAATTAAACGCTGCTTGTCAGATTTCGTAACGTCAGCGGGCTTCATGCCTATCGTTCTGTGTACCGTATCATTATAGGTGTCGACGAGTTCCGGCAAGATGTCGACCCATTTGTAATTTCCCCTAACCGTGAATCGTTTCCACATGTGTGTTCTCAAGGTTCGATTAAATCTTTTAACGATGCTGGCTTTGATGTAACTGAAAGTCGAATAATATCGAACGTCATGTTTTTGAATAAACTTTTGGAATACGGCGTTTTAAAATTCTTTACCGTTGTCTGCTTGCAAAAACAGTGATCGTCTGTCGCTTTCGCGAAAAATAGTCTTGAATGCTTCCGTGACGCATGTTCCCGTTTTCGCTTTCAAAGATAGAGCCCATGCGAATTTCAAAAATGTGTCTATGACGGTGAGGAGGTACTTGTTGCCCTTCTTCAATTTATGTACATTTTTCAAATTGCTGCTGCTCATCTCGACGAGGTCACTTTGCCAGAAGTCATCGATGCCCTTGGTTATCACAACTAAACGTTCGTAGTTGCGGCGCGCAGGTTTATGCAATTCTTCGACGATGGCTTGCTTAGACATTTAGAGATTACGAGCGTGATGGGATTCAAAGAGGGTGGCACCTCACTTGCGTTTTGAATGATCAGCATATCACCGGCACTCACGTCGAAAACAGTAAGATCTTCGTCTTCGTGTATTTCATATATGTTGTGCGTTTCGTTCCAACGTGCCAGAGGAATGTTTCCTGCTTTCTGGACACCACGATTCGATATCAACGTCATGGTGGGAACGCTAGCTTTTTTGCCGTGAGACCAGTACGAAAATTCGTTTATCTGAATCGTGCCATCGATGAGAAACTTGTGATACGGATGATAAGGATGTAACATGTACAGTTTGTTACCTTCGACGAACGTGGAGATTCTCTGTTGATTGGGTACGCTGTTGATTTCGATGGCTTGCAAGGTGAACAATTTGGCGATTTTAGTGTCGACGCTGAGCAAATTACTGTGAACGTGTCCAAGTTTATTTTCAATGGGCAACAAATGCTCGACTATGGTATCCGTTATGGCAGAAAATGACGGTATGATTTTCACTTTCACGTTCAACTGCTTGTAGTTTTCGTTCAGTTCTTGCAACTTGACACCGAAAGAGGCCACCGTCGATTCCTGCGTGGATTCCAGCACTCCAACTTGATCTCTGATGTTGACGACAATGTTCTGAAGGTTCTCAACTTGATTCAATTTCGAGCTTTTCTCGGTAAGATCGTTCACGATGATTCTCATCTCTGTAAACTGCGTGTGAAGATCCGTGACACTCTGCGAAGTGGGCAACGTCGACACCAGCGAAGTAATTTCATCTCGAATCTGTTCCACGTTTGCCGTTTCCGTTTCTAGTCGTTTCAGCATTCGCGATATGTTCCTTTTCAAAGCTTGTAATTCTTTAGAGGTGGGGAGATTCGCCACCGTACTTTCGAGATCGCTCAATGAACTTTTGATGTCACTCGAATCGGATAATGCCGTCACTGCCGTTTTCAATTTTTCCAAATCTTCCTTCGAAAGCACACTCGTCTGTAACGATTCCAAGTCACCCTCTATGTTGTCCAGTACGTGATGAAAATGAGCAACGTTCGATTCGACGTTCAAATTTTCTAAATATTCGATCTTCTGCTGAACCGTGTTTAACGTGTCTTGAATACTCGTCAACGCGCTTGCTTGAGCGTGAATATTTTTAATTTCTTCGTTGATCAACTCCAAAGACGCCTGAAGCGTAGCGATGGTGGTTTGAATGTGTTCGAAATCTTGATAAGCCTCCAATTGAATTTTTATGTTCGCAACGCTTTTACTGATGAGCTGCAGTTCGTCTGACGATGCTAGGTTTGTCATTGTATCTTCCAAAGTCTGTAACTTGGATTTAATTTCTTCCAACGTGCTGGTGAATTTTTCTTGTAATTTAAAAACGACGACATGCAAGCGTTCTACATCGATATCATTCACAACGGTTTGAATTTCAGAGAAATTCTTTTCAATTGCGGAAGTTCGTTCTTCGATTTCGAGTTTCAATTTTTCCAAATCTTTCGATTGAATTTGCTGTAATTTGGCCAAATCATTTTGAAGCGAATTCACGCTCAACTGTATATTTTGAACGTTGTCGTAAGAAAGTATATCAACATAATTTTTTATGAGTGTTTTCAGTTCGGAATCGATTTTCAGAATAGGGTCGAGACATTGCGTTTGGAGCGTAGCGATTTCCGATTGTAAACTATTGTTTAAGGTCTCCTGCAAAGCAATCAAATTGCTCCTCAACTTTTTAACTCGAACGTCGAGCATGAGAATCTCTTCTGCGTGGTCTACACGCTTGGTGTGGCCGAAAATGTCGTTAGGCTTTTTTTTTGTTAACGGTTATTTATAATAGGATAGGTGATTCGTAATTCTACGAAGAGAGGAATGAGTTTGTCGTAATCTCCGAGGAGTTGCACGTAAAGATAATCTCCTGCAGAAACATCGTATGCCATGTTAGAAAGCATCTTGTCGTGTTTCTTTCGAAAAATGTTCTTGCCGGTAGAAATTTTGATTTCGCCTGCGTTCTCCGGATTCACGGTGATCCGAAGTTTCCCGCCGATCGGAATTTCGTAAAAATGTAAATTGTTGTTGAAGACGTAAAAAATCTTGCCGACGTCGTCGTCCAATTTTGTCCAAATGCTGTTGAGGTGAATGATCAACAGGCCGTTGAGATTGTATAACATGGAATGTAGAAATTCATGATCTGATATGGACGGTGCAGTTTCCATGATGATCTGTTTTTAAAACCGAACAAGTTCATAGGCATGCTGTTTATTTAAGGATACGGTCAAAGTTTTTTGTAATGACAGTCAAAGTGTTTTTTTTTTGTAATGACTAACAAAGTGAATTTTTTTTTAAGTTAGTGAAAATTGTTGTTGTTGTTCATGGACATTTGATATATTTTTTACTTACTTCTAAACGATAGTGACCCCAGAGTAAAGTATGGATCCCACACTCGAGGATCCCTCTTATCGTCGGCGGGATCCAGCGCAATTTTCTTAACAATGTTTGTGGTAAGCACGTGGTCTACGCTTTGTATCTTTGTCTCCAAACGTAGAATCCTCGACTGTGAATAGAGGCAATTGATGTAATCCTCGAACACAAGCTTGTTTTTCACGGTATTTTTACCAACACCTTTGGCTTTTTAGTAGTATGATTTGTGATATTATGAGCGCACTTATAGCGTAGAAAAGAAGAGCTCATATGATTAAACAGCCCGATTTGCCTACACTTAAAATTATGCCAAGATGCCCTTATTCCCCATTTCTTCAAGTGTGATATGCTCTTAATCCTAAGAATTTTGAATCCTAGTGTAGATAAGAAGAAACCTCAATAGACAGATTTGCCCACACTTAAAACTATGTCAAGAGGGGGCATATAGCCCAATCGGCCATGTGTGTACATATTTAAATCTAAAGAATTTTGAGCCCTAGTGTAGAAAAGAAGAACTCCTCTCAGGCAGATTTGCCCATGTGTGTAAAAGCTACATCTGCCAGTTTGTTGTCCATAAACTTGTCAAAAATATGCCCCCCTTGATATTGTTTTGACTATACTTAAAACTAGGGCCAAAATGCTTATATTCTCATCCTCTACAACTTACAGATCAATACAATGTTTCATGTTCTTTCTAATCTTTGATCAGTTTCATGTCCCGGCCAGCAATAAATTATGCACGCCTGGGAGATTTTATATGCTTGCATGCATGAGATAAAATCTACAGTGCCCTTTCAGGGAAAATTGCCATGCCATCATGCTATTAACTCCAATTTACTGGAAGAGCATAAAACTTCACTCTTGCATGTTATCATATAAGCCTGAATTGGATTCAGGTTTTGCCTTGTTCTGATAATATATACCCGAGTGAGACTTACAGAATATTCATTGCACAGTTCAAAGTCCAACTTTGAATTGTATTTAGCTGATATAGAGATGTGTGTTGCATCTGGACATAGTCCCATGGCTTATATGCTTTGTAATCAAGAGGCTTCTGTGTTTGAGGCCTCCCCTGATGGCAAAGTGTTAATATTGTTGCCTTGTAAACAAGAGCTCTGGGTTTGAGTCCTGGTAAAATGTGAGGCCTCCCCTGATAGCAAAGTGTTATTATTGTTGCCTTGTAAACAAGAGCTCTGGGTTTGAGGCCTGAAAAAATGTGAAAGATTGAAATACATGTGGTAAAATAATATCTCCACACGTGAGATTTTGAGAATATTCACTGCTAGCTGATATACAGCTGAGGTTTGAAACCTGGTAAAGTGTGTTGTACAACAGCATAAAAGAGCAAAACTATTTTATATTGGGGATCACCAGAGCCTAGTTACTGCTGTTGTCTGGGTATAAAAGCACCAGTTCAGCCACTAACTGCTGTTATAATTGTTTTGGCATATTATCCATAGTTCTGTTTTTTTGGACCAATAAATTTTATATAAACAAACAACAAAAATGCCAAATCAAAAATATTGCAATCAGTGTAATAAAAATATATCTAGTTCTAATTGGTCTAGACACCGGCATATTTGCGACTCTAAGAAATGCAGAGAGGTCACAAAAATGTGTCCAAGATGCCATAAAATATTAAGCAAGGCTTATTACAAATGGCATAAGTGTATTTGTTATAAACAGTCATCAACATTGCCCCCACAACCATCTACATCTGGTCTGAAAAGGAAGCACGAAACACCTGTTAATGCTGGACCGGCAAAGCAGCCACGCTATGCACCACCTATCCATAGCAGTTTTAATGGCCAACTTAGGGATCACCGGTTTGTATCAGAGCCAAAATGTGACATTAAGAATTTTTTGAACAGTATAAATTCTGATGTGCAGGCAATTCTAAATGCACAAAATGGCTCTTATAAGCTATCCCTCAAATTGTTTACACAATATAAGAAGCCAAATGGCACAAAATTTACACAGCCCCACATAACAGAAACTGTACCGGTATATTCAAATGCAAATTCAGACAAAATAATAAGCAGTTTGATAGATCAATTGAATATTAAGCACTCTGAATTTGCTGGAAAAGAGTCTGTATGGAGCCTATGCGCATCTCCACACAAGCTCTATGTTAATATTTCTGAATTCAGCCCATTACAAGAATCTACATATCTGCCATTACCTGCCAATATTAAAAACAAAAGAGCCGTGGTTAATATAAAAAATAATGATGAGAAATGTTTTCTGTGGTGTATGTTAGCTGCTTTGTATCCAGTTTCAAAGGATCCTCAGCGAATAACTTTTTATAAACAACATGAAAATGATTTTGATGATGCAATGGAGGGTTTAGAATATCCAATGTCTGGTCAGAATATTGATAAATTTGAAAAAAAGGCCAGGAATATCAATGGTAAACAATTATCTATTAATGTATTTATTTGTTCTACTGGCCGTGGCAATTGCTTGATAGCACCTCTCAGAATCAGTACATTTGATGATGATTCTGCTGTTCCGATTGATCTGCTCTTAATTGAAGGGGAAGATACACACCATTATACTCTGATACATAATCTTGAAGCTTTAGTGAGAAAACAACTAGACAAATCCAATACAATATTCAAGTTGTGTAGAAGATGTTTAATTGTATTTGATGGTAGAAAAATTGTGAATGGTGTTTGTGAACAGAATGCAGAAATTGCTAAAAACAAGTTAATTGAGCATCTGAAATACTGTGGCAACCATAAACCTGTTCATATGGTGATGCCTAATCCAAGTGAAAATGCCAAATTCAAAAAATTTGAAGCCCTGTTGGAACACCCAGCATATATAGTCTGTGATTTTGAATCAAATCTCAAACCTCTTGCATTCTGTAGCCCAGATCCTGATGAATTTTCAATTACATCATACCAGCTACATGAACCTTCTAGTTTTTATTATGTGGTTGTACAGGATGGGGTTGTTAGTAAAGAATATTTTTACATGGGAGCAGATGCCATCAAAGAATTTGCACATAGAATAGAAAATGAGTGCCATGACATAGCATCTAATGTCTTATTAAAATCAAAACCCATGTTGCCTTTAACAGAGGATCAGATTGAAGATTTCAAAAATGCAGAAAAATGCCCGGTATGTGATTCTGAATTTTCAGATACAAATATCAAGGTACATCACCATTCTCATACAAATGGTAAATTCTTAATGGCCCTGTGTAATAGCTGTAATATTAAGATCCAGAGACCAAAATTTATCCCTATATTTTGCCATGGTGCATCCAATTATGATTTCCATAATCTGATCAGGTACGAGGGGTTTCACAAGCAGAATTTAAATATTTTAGCTGAAAATAATGAGAAATATATTGCCATTAGCAAAATAATTAAAGTTAATGGTGTTCCTATTCACTTAAGATTTCTTGATTCATACAGAATTCTGTCTGCTAGCCTGGCTACACTGGCCACTCAATTATCTGATGATCAATTCAAAATCACATGTGCTTTGTTTCCAAATCAGGAGCTGAAATTAATTAGGCGGAAGGGTGTATATCCATATGATTATGTTACAGATTTTTCTAAATTTGATGAGTGTTCTCTGCCACCACAACAAGAGTTTTACAGCAAAATCAGAGCATCTGGAATTACTGATGATGATTATAACGATAAAATCTTGCTAATTATCAGGTAAATGAATTAATCATCGTAATAAGCAATAATATGCATTGGATTGTTGCTGTTCACCGGGACTTGGACGGCAGAGTGCGAAGGACTAGCCTGTTTCCCGAGAGAAGAGGCCGAGCCTCGGGTAAAGAAATATAAAAATACAACTTTGTTACCAATGGTCAGATTCAACTGAAATTAAAGACAGCCCAGCAGCAGATTATCATCGACGAAATCCCCAAAGCAGAATTTGATAGGAGATAAATTAAGCCCGATATTAAAGGTTAAACAGCTAGACTGGATAACAATAGCTACAGACTCCCTGGCACTGTCTTCGGAACGAACGTGCAGGTTACAATGGGCCTGGTCTTTGGCTAACCTCTACTCGAGGTGCTGCTCGAGAAGGGTCAAAGAACTCCAAATATACGGGCGAAGATAGCAGGACAAGAGCCTACGATTTGATGACAATTTAGCAACGCTTGGACAGAGAGGGTACCGTAACAGACCTTTTGAATAACAAATAAATAGACGCGCAGAGAAGGGAAACCACCAGTTTTACTCAGATTTTTCTTCGACGTGTTATCATCGTCAATCTCTCGAGAACCACCCGCGAAAGTATCCGCTTTGTGTCGCACCGTTCCGTGTTGTGTTATTTCGGACGTGTCTGTGTACTATCAATATGGAGTAGAGACAGAGAAAGGCCCTGCTGGGGGGCGTCTGACCCAGTTGCCACCTTGAAGATGCGGAGATCCTATCTTATCGCCCGGAAGCCATCTATTGACCACGCCGCAAACATCCACGACTTCACCACGAGGACTTCAGTCAGAGCCGACAAAGGTAAGCCGGAATGGACGTGAAAATGGATAAGCTTCGTTCGCCCCGTCGTGACATCCAATGAACTCGCTTTAATTACATAAAAAATCTCGAACAGACATTGCTTATTACGGTGATTAAATTGCATCAACTATAATTTTAACATGTAAAACCGTACAGCGTTCAATTATCCATTCATCCAAAGTATTTAATATTCAGATTGTACGACGCTATAAATTGTCAACATAATTATATATCAGTGATCCTCGTTAACCTCAAAATTAACAATATATAGATTAACATTCATTCAACAACAACAAGATAAAAGGAGTAGTGTTTTTACAGTGCAGGTTAAGCTCCTACCGGAACAGTTTTTTTCCGTAAATGCAAAAGTAAATGTCAAATTAAGAACTGTTTAAATTAATGTAGCTAACTGTAAACATGCCGCCGAACTATTATTGTATTAATTACTAATGTATTTTGGATTGCCGAGAAATGAATGCGAGAGTGAAAGTATGAGTGAAAGGGGCAATGATGTAATGTTTATGCATGTGCTCTTTTATAGAAATTACAGTATATATATAGAACTAACCCTATAGTGTGATTCGTTCTACCCTATGTAATCTCTTGGGCTCCAACTGATGGCACTTACCCTGGGACAAAAGGTAAATAGGTTGTTAATGATTGCCTTTTGTTTATGTGTTTAATTGTTTTGTGGGTTTGACCTTACCCTCGTAACGTAGAATCAGAATGACGTCAGGCACGTTAAATAAATAAGTAGACGTCGCGTTACGTCGTTATATGATTATCACCATGCCCAGTTGATGTGGAACAATTTAAAATGCCAGACATTTGGTGATTATCACAAGGCTTATTTAAAATTTGATGTCACTCTCTTAGCTGATATACTTCAGGCATTTAGAAAATCTTCCATGCAAAATTATAAGCTGGATCCAATGTATTTTTAAAATGCAATTGGATCTGATCCAGGATCAAGATATGTATCTGTTTATGGAAGAATGTATAAGAGGAGGCATAGTGCAATGTTCTCAGAAATATGCCAGAGCAAATAACAAATATATTCCTGATTATGATTCAGCACTGCCATCAAATTATATACTGTATGTAGATGCCAATAGCCTCTATGGTTATGCTATGATGAAAAACTGCCATATGCAGGGCTTGAGTGGGTTGCAGATTTCAATATTGAAGATCTTAAGGATTTTGATGACAGTAACTATGGCCTGTTCTTAGAGGTTGATCTGACAATTCCTGATGATTTACACAACACATTTTCTGATCTGCCCCCAATTCCTGAGGTTAAGTGTTCACCTGGCTCTAAACAGAAGAAATTGATGATGACTCTAGAGCCGAAACAGGATTATGTCATATATTACAAAAACCTCCAGTTCCTGATGAATCATGGTGTTCAAGTGACCAAAATTGGAAAAGTTTTGAGGTTCAGGCACTCAAGATGGTTGAAGCCATAAATTGATACAAACACAGAGCTTCGAACATCTGCAATTAGCCAATTTGATAAGACCTTGTTTAAATTGATGGTCAATTCTGTGTATGGCAAAACCATAGAAAATGTCAGAAAACATACTGATGTTAAAATAATTACTGACCCCAGCCGGAGCAAAAAATTGATAGCAAAGCCCAACTTCAATTACAGAAGAATTTATGATGAAAATATGGCACTTTTCAACATGAAAAAAACAAAGATTAAGTTTGATAAGCCTATTTATGTAGGGGCTGTGATATTGGAATTGTCCAAATTACACATGTTAAAATTGTTTTATAATGTGTTGAAGCCTTTTTATAAGGATCGTGTAAAACTGATGTACATGGACACAGATAGTTTTGTTCTTGATATTCAAACAGAAGATGTTTATCAAGATATAGCACAGCCTGAATTGTTTCAATATTTTGATACCACTGAACATTCAAAAATTAAACACCACAACAAAAAGGTGCCTGGCAAGTTAAAAGATGAGACACTTGGTGATGTTATTGTGGCATTTGCTGGGTTAAGGGCCAAGATGTACAGTTTTGAAACATGTAGTGGCGCTGTTGCCAAAAAGGCCAAGGGCATTGGCAGAGTGACTGTAGACAAAGAGCTTGGATTTGAAGATTACAAAAATTGCCTCAAATCATGTAGCACAATCAGAACATCAGAAAATAGAATTCAGAGTGTGGATCACTTGTTGACTACAAATATTGTAAGAAAAGTGGCTCTGGATCCACATGATGATAAGAGATGCATTTTATCATGTGGCATACATACTGTACCATGGGGTCATTGTGATTTGAAAAGTGGTAATCAATGCCCAATTACAGAGCATGATTTGAAGTAAATAAACATGCCTATGAACTTATTTGGGTTCAAAAAACAGGCTATTATGGACCTGCCAACACCACAACCCTCTTCTGATATGATATCTAAACTAAGTGCTTTGTTAATTATTCATCTGAACAGCATACTTACAGATGTTGATGATGAAACAGGTAAAACATTGTACATATTTAACAATAATTTAAATCATTACCAATTACCTGTAGGTGGTCAATTGCAATTTATTACAACCCCTGAGGGTAATGTCAAGATTTCAATAGGGAGAAATATTTACAGAATTAAGCACTCAAACATGATTTCTGGCACTGTATATACTGTTTCTGCTGGTGACTGCTTATATATTGAGGTCCCTGGATCCTATGACAAGCTTATACCTTTTTTTATAGAATTAAGAATTAGATATTCAATAATAAATAACCACTAAAACAAAAATGCCTAATGATATATTTGGCCATACAAGGCATGAAGATCACAGTGATGAGATTCTGATGCTTGATGTCAGAGTCAAGAAATTAAGAAGTGATTTGCAAGCTTTACAAACCACACTGAATGCCAGTCTTCAACTAGAAATTACAAATTTGCAATCACAATGCATGGATCCTCTTCTTAAAATTGATTCTGAACTCAAATTGCTGCTTCAAAAATATACTGATTTGTCCACATTGGATAATTTTCAAAGTTTAGAAGAAGCTGTAGCAGCTCTTCAAGCCAAATTTAAGACCCAGGCCACCAACTCTGAGCAATTGAAACAGCAATTGGAAGAGCAGATAAATAATGTCCAGACACAGCTCCAAACAATTGTCAAAAGCATAAAATCACAAGAAGGTTTTGATCTAGTGATTTCCACTCTAAAGGAACAGATTCAATCACTCCAGATACCTAATCTGGACCCCTTGAACAATGCCATAGCCGAGGTTAAAGAAAAAATTGAGACACTTGAAAATTTTATGAACAACTTGCCATCTTCTGATGCTTTGAGTGCTATAACTCGGAGTGTTGCCACCATTAAGCTGCAACTTGAAACATATGAAGATTTTGGAAAAATTCAAAGTACCATAACCCATCTTGAGGGTACAATAGCAGCAGTGCAAAGTGATTTGACAAATGTACAAGAATCTCTAGAATCTCGCCTGCCTGGTATTGTAGACACACTTGTCAGTGTCCAGCAACAGATCACAAAGCTTGAAAACCTCAACACTGAATCTGAGCTATCTCATTTTCATCACTTGATCGATGATATCCAAACAAAACTTAAAATTTTACAACAATCAACACCCACTCAGGCAGATATAGCCCTGCTCCAAAATGCTATGCAAAATGTGGCTGATGTTCCTGAATTAAATAATGTGAAATTGGCACTTGAATCTTTGCAAAATACTGTATCAAATCTGCCTACATCACAGGAACTTAAAAATATTAAGAGAGCTGTGAATCGCATATTGAAATCAGAAGATATCAAGAATATCCAGACAGAGATCAAACAACTTACTCAGACAGTGTCCACTCTACCAACTAATCAACATAATAATGAACTGCATGCCCTGTTTGAGGATATCAGAAGACAGGTCCATGATCTTACTGCTCAAAATTCAAAATTGGCAGTTATTGAAAATTTGCAACAAATTGTAGCTAATATCAAGCAACAGCTAGGGACCATGGAATCCAATCAAGCAAATGCTCTGTCTGTTTTTGCCACCCAGCTTCATGAGATTGTGCAACAATACAAGAAATTTGTTGTGGACATAAAAATCAAGCCAGGCCATGATGATGTTGTTAGGACCATCAATGAGCACCTTGAATCTGTAACAAGGAGATTGCTTACAGCAGAAAAAGAAATAACAGGCATAATCGAGAATCCTAAACATACAGTAATTCTTGAATTGTACAGCATCCCCAACAAAGAATATGATTCACCATTTACACCAGGTGGCAAAATATATATGCTGTCCCCTGCACAATTTTATTACCAGTTTTTTGTTGGGGGCACACTGAGACCAATCAAGATCAAATATTGGCTACAACCACAGGCACACCACTACCCCACCTTATCAATAACAAATGCTGACAACAAACCAAAAATCACCAGTGTAGAGTTAGAGGATTTTACAGATCCCGATACATTAGAAATATCTTATGTTGAAGATGATGGCTCTCTGGAATTTAATATACAAATAGGAGACAAACTGTATTTAGAAAATCCTGTAGTATCAGCTGCTGAACACCCCATAGTTGCAATATTCTTGTTTTCATATTATGTCTAGACAAATTATTGTTGATGAATTACACAGACAAGCCAGACATAATTATAAGAGACTGCCAGTAGGCACAAAAGGCATAGATGATTTATGGCAGAGCGACTTGATTGAAATGGCAAGTGGACAGCTGAAAAACTTAGACAAAATCAACAAGGGCTACAAGTATCTACTCAATGTAATAGACACATTTTCAAAATTTGCCTGGGCTGTGCCACTCAAATCCAAGACTGGAAAATGTGTTACAGAAGCCTTCAGGACAATCATCAATCAGAGTGGAAGATCACCGCGCTATTTGCAAACAGATAATGGCAAAGAATTTTATAATTCTGTGTTTCAACAATTTATTAAAAGCCAGTCAATACAACATTATTCGAGTTACAGTGATCTCAAGGCCTCAATTGTAGAGAGATTCAACAAAACCCTAAAAAATCTTATGTATAAACAATTTACACTTCAAGGTAATTATAAATGGCTTAATGTTCTTCCAGAACTTCTACATAAATATAACAACTCGGTCCATTCCACAATCAACATGAAACCCTCTGAAGTAACTTCATCTGATGAGCAAAAATTGATCAGGACTGTTTATTATCCTAGATACCAGCCAACAACAAGAAAAGCCAAATACAAGGTGGGTGATCAAGTAAGAATCAGCAAATATAAGCACTTATTCAAAAGAGGCTTTACAAGAAACTGGAGCACTGAATTATTTACAGTGGTTCAAATTAAACCTGGGACCCTTAACACATATATAATAAAAGACCACCGAGGAGAAATTCTCAAAGGCCGGTTCTATGAAGAAGATCTCAACAAAACTAAACAGCCTGACACATATCTCATAGAAAAAATCATCCGCAAAAAAGGCAACAAGTTATTTGTCAAATGGCTAGGACTTCCAGAACACAGCTGGATCGATGCAGACAATGTGATAATATGAGCACCTGGGATGTTATGAAGAGGCTGCCAGAACCTGAACAGCAGATTAAGAGAAATGGCAAGTTGCTGCCTGATAATATTAGATGTCTTATTGTTGGGCCATCGGCTTGTGGTAAAACTACACTAATGATTGATAATTTTTTATTGGCACCCAACTGGTTAGACTGGAAAAACAGGCACTAGTATGTATTCTCTAAGAGCTTGGAACAATTAAATATATGCAGCTGATGAAGCTATATGTTGGATTGGATATTGCCACTTTTGAATCAGATGTTAAGCCACTCCATGAAAGTCTCGATAATTCTGTTGTTGTGTTTGATGACATTATACTGGATAATCAAAACAAGGTTAGAAATTTCTTTACACAGGGCCGACACAAAAACATTGATTGCTTCTACCTGGCACAGACTTTTTCTAAAATACCGAAGCAGCTGATCCGAGACAACAGCAATTTTATATGTGTGTTTCATCAAGATCATACCAACCTCAAACACATACATGATGAATATGTAGGTGGGGACTTGAGCTACATTGATTTTTACAAGTTTTGCAGTAGGTGCTGGAATCAAGACAGTTATGGGTTTGTCACAATTGATATGACAAGAAAACCCAATAGTGGCAAATACAGAAATAAAATCAACAATTTTCTAGACATTGAAACATATCTAAATAACCATGAAAAGGCCAATTATTGATGATCTTAAATTAAGAGATTATCTTGTAAAAAGATTTAAGGGATGGAAATCACAGAACCGAGGAATCTATGAACAACACAAACAAACAGAACAGCCTATTATTGATGCTATTAGTGAATTAGGTAAATATATTAAAACTGTTACAGAGCAAAATCAAAATTTGATCACAGAGCTTGTACCTGTAGCTGCTAGGAACATATAAGGTTATCCAATCACCCCACTTTCCAGTATTCATACACCTAGTTCTGTTGCTCCTCGAAGAATTGAAGCTACTCAGGATCCTATTAAATTGGGTCTTCTTGCTCAAAAATATTTAAGCACACCTAAAGACAATAAAGATGAGGTGTTTGGCTTATATGCTGACACAGAGCGTGATGGTAGCATCATACATAGAATTGGCAATTTCAGAGTAACATTTATGGGAGATGGTCTCATTGTATATTCAGAATCTCATCTTGGAGAAAAAGGTGGTTTTGTTAAATATCCCGGCACACCTGGATTGTGGGAACTGATGACTAGGAAAAGGCCTGGCAGCTATACAGATCAAGATTATGAGCATTACAAAGAAATATTAATAAAATCAGATGCTCTATACCAGAACAATGATCCCACACAAAAAAGAGTCAAGTCTAGCAGTGGAGCAAAATACAACAATTTAATCAAGCCCATATGGTCACAGATCAAGACAGGCAGTGGAATCAAACAATACAACACCCTGCCTAAAGAATTTGTCTGGGTTGATGATGTCAGGAAACTTGTAGATAGGTTATTGGTGATAGCTGGGGAGGAAAATGCTGGCAACCACAATTTTTACAATGAAAAGTTTGGAATTATGGACATGATCAGCACAAAATTGTCTAATTTTATAGTGAATGACACTAAGGGGATTGGATATCTTATAAAAATTATTAATACTCTACCACCTAAATTTTGGAATATTTCTTAGGGTCGGGGGTTGGTTAATGACATTATAAACAAGCTGCCATTTGAACTACACATTCCAGGCTATCAGTATTGTGGTCCCGGTACAAAATTGGACCATAGATTAAACAGAGGTGATCCTGGTGTTAAACCCCTAGATGCTGCTTGCAGAGACCATGACATAGCATGCAACACACATACTGATCTTGACAAGAGACATGTTGCAGACAAGCAATTAGAAGAGGCTGCATTTGGTAGATTTGTAAGCAAAGATGCTTCTTTAAGTGAAAAAATAGCAGCATTGGGAACCACCATAGCTATGAACACCAAACAAAAACTGGAGTGGGGGCTGTGAATATGTATATAATAAACCTACAATGAAGGCCAAGGGTGTTATGTATCAAATACCTTATGCAGGTCTTAAATCTCTTAAAACTATTGATACTCTTTTAAACAAAAAGCAGCGCAAGAAAAAAAACTCTTGTATTGCCAAGGGCCATGGTATGAAATTGTTGCTTAGCACCCCCAATTAAAAAAAATTACAACAATCTAGAAAAAAATCACACGTGGGTGGATTTATATTTACTATCCCGGCCATCTTAGCAGCACTTGGGGCTGTTGGGAGCTTGGCTGGGGATCAGCTGCTATAGCAAAAACTGTAATAGATGCCAAGAAAAATAGGGCAGAATTAGATGAAATGAAGCGCCATAATCTGGCCATGGAGAAACAAGGCAAAGGTGTTAAGAGAGCCATGAATAAGTTTAAAAAAAACAAGAGCCGCTTACAAACCAAGATAATGAAGCTTTAATCAAGCCACTGGGCATCAAATATTTTAGAGGTGTGTTCATGTCTGATTCTTTACCAGAACAACCACTCAACAAAGAGTGTGGCATTGTTAATTTGGATAAATACAAAAATCAGGGCACACACTGGATCTGTTATCTTAAATATTTAAAAGATGAGGCATTTGTGTTTGATTCATTTGGAGGTGTTCCACCTGAAAATTTAGTAAAATATCTAAAATCAACTAATCTTTATTACAATAATGCCTGTGTTCAAAACTTCAAAGATGTTAATTGTGGACATTTGTGTTTATCTGTTCTTAGATATATGTCTCAAATAAATAAACCATCAATTGAAAATTTTCAAAAGGCCTTGTAGTATTTAAAACATCATGGGGGTATTCCATTTCACCAGCCAAAATTCAATATTGAAACTCAAATTACATGATGATATAGTGTATCCCAAAACAATAGCTCTCAGAGCATTTTATGGCATGTACTTGATCCCTAATATTACACACTACAACAACAAAATTGCAGTTGGTGATCAAAATATTGTCATCACTCCAGGGCAGTATAATCTGTCCACTCTAAATGCTCAATTACCCAGAGGTATAGTATTAACTCAAAATTCTGTCACTCACAGAGTAGAGATTGTATCTGCTACAGAAACAGTGGATCTGGGTACTATAGGAGAGCTGTTAGGCTTTGAGAACAACACAAAACTTGAAACAGCCATCAAACACACTGCTATTAATATACCTAAATTCTTAGCCATAGAGACTCTGAATATTCACTGTAATGTGGCCGAGGGTATGATCACCAAATCAAATGGCATAGGCACTCACAAACAAACTGGCATTATTGCAACATTCAAACCTAACTCTGAATTTATGGATCCCATCATCTACACTCCATCCCCAACATTATATTTTCCTGTGTGCCATAATAGAATAGATAACATTGAGTTGATTTTCTCTAATGAAAAAGAAGAATTAGTTGATTTTGCTGGAGCCACAACAACTGCAATCATAGAGATTAATATTTAAATAAAAATACATACAAAAAAAATGGAAAATATTGAGAGTTATGAGCTACAATCATTCCCCCCAAACAGGAGGACATTTGCAAATTTAAATCAACCCAACACAGAGATTGAGGTTGATCTTGATGTAGGGGATGGCTTTATACATCCCCACAGAGCAGATATATACATTAAATTTGATGTTGTAAAGCTCGATGGTACAGATTATCCGGCAAATACAAATATAAGATTGGTAGACAATTTTGTGCCGCATCTGTTCTCTGAAATTGAGATCAGAAAACATGGTGTTTTTATAAACAGAGTGGATTATCCCGGCATTATCTCCACAGCTTTTGCCACACTAAAATTATCCAAAACCGAGGCTTCTTACTACAAAATAGGTGGATTTGAGGCTGGTGATAAAATATTATCCAAGAGCCACACAGTGCTGTTCCCCATGCGCCTGTTGCCAGGATTCTTCTTAGATTACAAAGATATTATGTGGAAGGGTGGTTTAAGAATCACATTTAGAAGAGCTGCCAATGATAATAATGCTTTGATGAGGTACAATACATTAAACTCTACAGGGGAAGCTCTGCCTGATACCTACCTGATGAGGGCAAGTGCATTATTCAGACTATGGAGCTAAGAATCCCGGTTGTTGAATATGAAGCCAGTTATGCTCTTAAATACAAAGCAGATATACTAAAAAATCCACAGGTGCCTTTACAATTTTATACATATCAATATGTACAGAAGCCTGCCGCTGGTACCTATTATGAGTTTGATGCTACAAATTCATTCTCCAGCATACAATATGACATGCCAGATTTTGTGGTGGTACTGTTTCAGACTGGAAGACACAATAATCAGGAAAAAAATTCAAGTAAATTTGATAACTGCAACATCAAGAATATATACCTTAAAAATGGCAGAAATGAGGTATTTCCTAGAGAAAATTATAATTTAGACATGTCCAAGGATGATTTCCTTAAATTATATGAGGCATTTACAGCATACAAAAAGGGTCACTACTGGCAATACTGACATGTATTACACACCAGATGAATTCAAAGCACAGAGACCCATGTTTGTCATCAACACTCCAAAAGAAAACAAGTTGTGGTTAATGACAGGACAAACATTAAAATTATCTGTGAATTCCACGATACACTCCCTGATGACACTATATGTAGTGTTATTTTCATAGGGGAAAAATCCTATGTTTATGATGTAAGAAATGAGAGAGTCACAGAGCAATTCTAGAAGATTTCTGCACAATGCATTGTCTTAGTACTAGATATGCAAGTTGAGGCTGGTGTCCAATTAAAATATTGAGCATATTCCAGGTAACATATTAACATAACAGCAACAAGTATTTATTCATATATTACATTATATTATTGTGTAAGCAAAAGCTCTTATCAGGATTTTTGACCTACTTTTAAGTGTAGTCAAAACAATATCAAGGGGGGCATATTTTTGACAAGTTTATGGACAACAAACTGAGAAATTCAGCCATTTGCACACATGGGCAAATCTGTCTGAGAGGAGTTCTTCTTTTCTACACTAGGGCTCAAAATTCTTTAGATTTAAATTTGTACACACATGGCCGATTGGGCTATTTGCCCCCTCTTGACATAGTTTTAAGTGTGGGCAAATCTGTCTATTGAGGTTTCTTCTTTTCTACACTAGGATTCAAAATTCTTAGGATTAAGAGCATATCACACTTGAAGAAATGGGGAATAAGGGCATCTTGGCATAATTTTAAGTGTAGGCAAATCGGGCTGTTTAATCATATGAGCTCTTCTTTTCTACGCTATAAGTGCGCTCATAATATCACAAATCATACTACTCTTTTTTCGTGATGCTGGTTTCTGTTTTCACCACATACATTTTGGAACGTAAGCCGGCGAACTCCAGAATGATTTCTCCGTTGCATTCATCCTTCATTTTACCAAGCACTTTTTTATTGCGAGAAGGGAGATCAAATCTGTTTTGGTTGAGGGAAGGAAGATGTGTCGAAATGATCAATCATTTTCGGTTGTTTCAAATTGTTGTAGAGATCAGATGTCTGTACGGAATAAATAAAACTGTCCGTGTCCGTGTACAAAAGTGTTATATTTTCATTATAGAAGGGTTTCATGACATTATAATGAAATTCAAACATATGCAGTTTAGATAAATCCAAAACCGTCGCCCCCACGTAGATTGGTTTGTTGAACTTGAATATTTTTTTATCCATCACAAACAGGGCCAGGTTTTCATCATATATATTTCGTGATTTCAATGTCGGCGATGCTATCAATTTTCTACATTTATTTGAATCGGGAACTAATCTCACGTCCACGTGCTTCCTGACATTCTCCATTGTTTTTCCGTAAACAGCATTATTCATTTTAAAAAATCTTTATTTAAATCTGACGTGGCGCGTGTTCTATGATACGTATTTTTTTTCAATGTAAGGTTTTAACCACTCGGAATGTTTGAATTTCATTATTCTTCTCACATTTATTACTTGCTCCCTTCTCAATTAAGAATTGAAGATTTTTGTAATGGAGAACGTATCTCTCTTTCCTATCCAATGTTAACAGAAGCTTACGTTGATTTGAATCAGGCGAACATTTTAGTTCGGGTGCAGGAGGTAGATTTTTGAAGTAATCGTGTAGTGTAGATGGTCGGGGAATTCGAGGTCCACCTCTATAAACAAGCCAAATTCACAGTCGTTGAAATTATGAATGTTAATGGAAGTGGTATATACCAATTCGAACCCACCGTAAGGAAGTTTTTGTATCATAGCATGTCCGTATAAATTATTTGCATCCACATAAAATATGTATTTCGATTGTTCATTAGGATCGTATTCTTCTGTCATGTGAACGTTATTTGCTTTTGCATGTCTCTGTATGCATTGCACCATTCCACCTCGTATCCCCCTCTCGATAAAATATAACAAGTCCACGTCCGGTATCAATTCGAGTTTTATTTTTGTCTGTAATAACATGGCAGACCACGCTAAGCCCGAGAGACCGTAAAAATATGCAGGATCTAATTTGTAGATATTCGCCGACATTTTCCTGAATGCTTGAAAAACATCCGCGAGTATTGTCACGTCCAGTTTTAAGTAGGTATCGTGATAATTGCCGAGTGTCCTACATCCTAATTTGTCCCACATCCGTTGCGCGTGTTGGTATTCATCGTCCGTAATTCCTTTCTCTCTGAGTCTGCTGTAAAATTCTCTTGGAAGTGGGAGAGCGTCGTCATTAAATTTAGAATTATCACTAACATATTCGTAAGGATAAATCCCTTTACGTCTAACGAGTTCTATGTCTACGTTGGGAAAACTAGCTTTTGTAATTTTGAATTGTTCGTCTAAAAGTTTGCTGGCAAGAGCGTCCAGTCTGGCAGAGAGAAATCTGTAAGAATCTAAAAATCTCATCTCCACAGTTTCGTTTGTTCCCGGAATCAATACTCGCATGCTGACACTGATGTACCTTTCTTCATTCTCTGCTAGAATATTTATTTTTTGTCTATCATATCCAAGATTCCGAATTAAGAGATGGAAGTCGTAACCGCTGCCATTATGAAGGTATATGGGGACAAACGTAGGTTTTTGGATCTTTAGATTACACGTGTTACAGATTCCACCGATGTAGTTTCCGGTGAAGTGATTATGGTGAAATACTTTCCGGTTCTCGTCGGTGAAACGTTGATCGCACACCGGACACGTTTCAATGTTATTGTGAGATTGAAGTTCATCGCTGGATAATGGAAGCATTGGTTTCGATTCGCGTAAGAGGCTGCCAATGGTCTCAACCTCTTCAACCATCTTTTCAAAAAATGTTTGATTACGTCTGGTCCTCGGTAAACATACGGTTCATCTATCCTATCCTGTCGCACAACAACATATCCGAAATTCGAGGCTTCATGCAACTTGATACGGTGTTGTGGAAGAAAGTTCGGGGTCTGGTTCGCAGTACGACAACGGTTTGTAATAAGACTCAAAATCAGCAATGATGATTGCGGGATGTTCCAACAATGCCTTATGCATCCTAAATTCTTCGACCTCTTTTGATTTCGGCATCAACATGCGAGTCGGTCTGTTGTCACTGCAATAAATTTTATGTTCGGCATGTTTCTCGATAGCAATCTGACGTCCGGTGTAATTTTGATAATCGACTTGTTTTTTATCGTTGAATGTGGTTAGGCATCTCGGGCAAACTTCGATGTGGTTTGCATACTTGGTAGTTTGACTTCTGACTAAACGTGATAGAGAACGAATTAGCGTGTAGTGATGAACATCCTCGTTGGAAATAAGAAGAAGATTAATCACACGAGCATCATCATCGTCGACATCGCTTCTCCTGACGGGATGCACGACATGTTTATCCAACGTATAGGAATACACGTTGATAATTAAGCGTTTTCCTTCTGCATCTCATGCTCGTGTTTCGAATTTTGATATATCAGAAATGGTCATCGGGTATTCGATGCCAGACATTGCATTTTACAGTTCAGGTTCATGCTGCTTGTAATGATAAACCTGTTCTGGATTATTTGACCAATGAATCGGGTGAAGTTCCGCCAACACACACCAAAGAAAACATTTATCATCTATATTTTGAATGTTCAGCACGGCTTTTTTATTTTTAATATCCACTGGAAGAGGAACGTAGCTGGATGCACGAAGAGGCGAGAATTGGTTTACGTAAACAGTTAACGTGTGAGGACTACCACATAACGACCACCCTGACCCTGTAGCCTCGAAATCGTCGTGTTTCTTAACCAGTTCATTGGTAACTTTATAATAGAAGTTGTCTAAATTTTCGACGTCAGCAAAATAAAGAGTCTGGTTTTTGTACAATGATAAAAAATACTCGTTGTGCCATCAACTTTCTCGTATTCACAAAACAGAACAACGTATACTTTTATAGAGTTGTTTTCAAGTTTATCTTTTAAAATATTTAGTACAGATGTTTTCGTTTCATCCAAGAAACTAAGGATGTCACGGCCTGGTTCTGACTCAATTGAAAAATCCTGGAGTTGGTCGTTGAATGCAGATCTAATTGGTTTGCTTTTATTAGATAATTTAATTTGCTTGGAAGTGGAAGCTTCCGTTTCTGAATCATCCATTTTCCTTTTCAATGTTCCTTGTCCGGTCGATGGTTTGCAAATTTGCAATGCTGATCATTTTTCTACATCGAGCACAAGGCTTAGAAGGTAACGAACGATTAATTCTCGAACCTGTTTCGCTACATCTTGCCCTGTGCTTGCTAATATTAGTTTTAGATATTAATTTTTCGCAAGTAACACATTCAGTTTTATCATTTTTACGATTGAAACTGGTGGTGGATGCCATTGCTTTCTCCAAAATCACAGAAATCAAAAAAGTCTAGAATATAGCGATACAATTTTCAGGTATGTTATTTATATAGAATTTCTTGGGTGTGAATTCAAAACTCAAAAATTCAATCTACTGTGAATACAATTTTCAGGTATGTTATTTTATATAGAATTTCTTGGGGTGATTACAAAACTCAAAAATTCAATCTACTGTGAATACAATTTTCAGGTATGTTATTTTATATAGAATTTCTTGGGGTGATTACAAAACTCAAAAATTCAATCTACTGTGAATAGAATTTCAGGTATGTTATTTATATAGAATGTCTCGGGGGAATACAAAAATCAAAAATTCAATCTACTGTGAATATAATTTCCAGGTATGTTATTTTATAGAGAATTTCTCGGGGTGATTACAAAAATCAAAAATTCAATCTACTGTGAATATAATTTCCAGGTATGTTATTTTATATAGAATTTCTCGGGGTGATTACAAACATCAAAATTCAACTTAACGTGAATATAATTTCCAGGTATGTTATTTTATATAGAATTTCTCGGGGTGATTACAAAAATCAAAATTCAACTTAACGTGAATATAATTTTCAGGTATGTTATTTTATATAGAATTTTCTCGGGGCGAATACAAAACTCAAAATTCCGAGACAGTTCAGTTTTAACGTGTTCATATTTGAAGAAAAAAAACAATGCAAAATACGCCTTGGAGATTTCAGCCAGTCCACTTTACTAGATTGGAGAAACTCTAACTATTGTCATTTGGAACCTTTAATTGCCCCCCTTGTTATTTTTTGGATCAATTACCTTTTCCAAATTAACAACAGGACTGAGGCGGTTCCTAAATGACAATAGTTAAAGACATATTTTAGCGAATTACGCCGGCATAAGCTAAGTACGTGTTGCTAGAAGGCCTTCGTCGTTGCAAGTCACCTAACCCATTCACTAAGAAATAAGAAAAAAAATATTGACGTACTGAAAAAAGTTGACTTGTTCACCGAGTTCACAGATGTTTACTCATTGATGACTCCGTCGTTGTCGTCTATCAAAAAACCTAAGTATCTTGGAAACAGTGAGAGTTATCGAAAAATCTCCCCTTGTCGATTTTTTTGGTGACGTATAGAGTACGCGTAGAGAGATCGGGTTTAGTGTGTCGGTCGAGTCTCGGTGTCCTGTCCTCCCATACCAAAATAAACATAGGTCGTCATGGAACCAATTTTTTTCATCAATCGAAAATTTTCTAAGTCCACAGGGTTAAAAAAATCTTAAATTTGCAAATATCTCGAAAATGGTAAGAGTTATCAAAAAAATATATCGAAAAACACCCCCATCCGGTATCTTTAGATACCCCCTGTCGATTTTGGAGGTGTAGAATAGGTATACCAAGTTTTGGTGGTCCTGGGGTCAAGGGGTAAGAAGTTAACCCACCCCCCAAAACTTTGATCACTCGTAACTTTTGAACAAATAGTCGTAGAAAGGTCAGGTTTAGTGCATTGGTCGAGTCTCGGTGTCCTCTGTCCTCCCATACCAAAATGAACATAGGTCGTCATGGAACCAATTTTTTTCATCAATCGAAAATTTTCTAAGTCCTGCGTTAAATTGCAAATATCTCGAATTTTTGACAAACAGAGGTGTCGCATAGGACAAAAAAACCCTACAAAGACAGAGACATGGACATTACACATAGACATAGACATTAGACAACTTAACCTAACTTAACCGGGAACACGAGCCCGGGGACAGGGATAGGATCCCGGTAACCTAACTTAACCGGGAACACGAGCCCGGGGACAGAGGTCCAGGGACAGGGGTAGGACCCCCGGGGACACGAGGTCTAGGGACAGGGTTAGGACCCCCGGGGACACGAGCCCGGGGACAGGGATAGGACCCCAGGGACAGGGGTCCAGGGACAGGGGTAGGACCCCCGGGGATAGGGGGGGTCACTCCTCCGTAGCGATGATCGAATATTTAGACAGTGAAACAACAATCCCGTCAAACTCGCTCACTCAGGACTCATGAGATCTTTGAATCCCAGCCAGCAGACCAGGAACATGAGCTAAAGTAAAGGGCCATTATTCACACTGAAAAACTATCGACCAGAACCGGGTTCGAACCTATACCACAAGCACGATGTCAAGAACGAGTGAACGCCTTAACACGCACGGCTACGGAGGAGGACCGAGAGAGGTCGTGTATAATTGTTCTTTTATGCGTCCACGCCACATGAAGGGAAATTCGGACCGAGATTTTTAGCCAAAAGGGAAAAGGGAAATTTCGATAAAAATACCACAATACCGCAAATGCATCACCGCTAATACTACCACAACTAATTATTATTCTATTATGTCATTTTGCTTAGGTGAAGGGGAAAAGAATGGTCCAAAAAGGGAAATTTTGCCCCCTTGGGAAGGCCCTCATAGTGTGGCAACACTGCGTCCACGTCGCCGGTGGTGACATCTAGTAGCAAACACTAGAAATATTTCCACAGGTATCTCGTCTTCATGTTCTCGACTGAAATATTAAAACAAACACGGAGTCCAATGTAAGTTAGTTCGGTGCGCAAATAAAAATAAAAAATAACCCATGAAACTCTACAGAGGCTGAACTGTGTTGGGCACCACGCACCCCCCTCTCTGGCGGGATTTTTCTTTGGGGGCCTTAACAAAAAATAATTTTGATTATCACACACACACACACCGCAGAAGATCACACATGAGTTTTAAAAAACATCGTAGCAGATTACACTGAGAGCAGGTCGTAGTAGATTACACTGAGGGACCTTACAGTAAGAGGAGACAGACTTATAGGAAAATGTCGTAAGTCGTTTCAAAAGTAGGTCAAAGGGCGAGGATATAGATATAGATATAAGAGCAAAATTGCAGGAGGTAAAAAATAGCTTAAAAAGTGATGCCAGAGCTTCTTCTGTCCACTTTTCTCTCATTGTAGGTTAGTTTAGTCCGTAAAACGTCGTAAAATAAAAAGTAGGTCAAAGGTCCCTTCCAGAACGAAGCATTTCACCTACTACGATATTTGTCTTAAGACGTTTTCCAAGACGTTGATAGTCAGTGTTGCCAACTCCTATTTGTAGGTTAGCTTCGCCTGTGAAAGATCACATGGTAAAATTTTCTTGGGGTGGGCTGGCAACACTGAGCCCCACTTAAGGTTGGCGAGCCTCACTCCGAGCCTCATTTTCGGGCGCTGAACTGTCCATTTGGCCCTACTCTAAAGTAGGTCAAACCACGTAGAGGCTCTCGTGTAGTTTAGCACGTAATAAAAAAAAAAATAGGTTAAGTTATATCACGTAAGATCGTGGCATTCGTACCAAGTATGAGTGGGAAAAATTGAAAATTGCACTAAAACATCGCTAAACGCTAAAACATCGACAAAAAATTGTCAAAATATGTCAAAAACTGATATTCAATTGATACAAAAAGAGGGAAAAAAAGGGCTCGTACCAAGTATTACTTAGAAACAGTAAGTTTAATTTAACCAAACTACAGAATGAACTTTATGTTTGGTATGCTTCCACTGAAGGATCAGAGAAAACACCAATTGAGATTTAAATTATCTACTGGACACGAATCTAGTGGGTGGGTTTGGAAATATATAAATTAGTAGTGTTGATCGCAACAATTCCTTCCACGACGTCATCTGTCGAGAGATCGTTCTCGTCACTGAAGAGGAGCCACACATTCTGCCGCTCTACTCAAACTCAGAACCGGATGACGAATTTAAGTCTTATTTCCATCGAGAAAGAATTACTTTCTAAGCTGCGAGAATTGGATAAATCATTTCTCTCATAGAAAGAAGAATAGAGTTGGAATTCAAGTAACTATAAGTAATAAGCAGTTGATTTTTCAAAATTTACTTTTTGGAAGGATAAATGAAGGGTAAGGGGAGAAACCGGGAATGTGCATTTTAGCGATATTTCAATGAACGGGTCATTCTTATGTCCACGGTTTTTTTAGGGGTGATAGGTAGGAGTTCCACCAACCCCTCTGGTTGCAAACTAGTGCTTTAAAAATTAATTGTATGGCGAAGTATTGAACATATTAATTTTACCCTTCAAATATATTAATACTTTAAATGAAGTATTTACTTCATTTAAAATAATTTATGTAATTTAATGTTTTTCTAAAATATTTATAAAATTACACCAAAAAGGTACGGAGAAAATTTGTAATATTGGTTCACAGAAATGAGAGGGGGAGGGGTTAACATTCCTTCTTTGCCAACGCCTGAAGTTCAGGGTCAGGAGACGCCACTGTGCTAAATTATAGTTATATGCGAAAGAAAACTGTGCTGTGATTTGAAACGTTCTATATGAATGTCATGTGATAAATTGGCTGTGAGGGAGAGGAATAGGACACAACAAAAATGAGGTAAGGCTCAGCGACGCCATCAATATTTGTCTCCAATTAGTCCTAGACAAAATATGTTCATCATTAATCCTCATCCTAGAGATAAGTTAAGAATATAGACAAGGAAGTAAATTAGCCCAAATTTAATGATAAAGTACGTAATTTGTGTTATTTATCTAGTTAGCTCGTTTTCTTGTTTCACACTCAATTTAACGCCATCAGTGTATGACAGCTTGCGGTCGTAAAAATCTAACGTTACAATTGTAAAAAGGTGGATTTTTTTATTTTGTTTTACTTTCTGGGGTTTACCTGGAGGAACCCTTGAGGGGAGGGGGTTAAGGACGGAACACTTTGCTTTTTTCTGTGGTGTAATGTATGACCCTTCCACGCAGTACACCAAATGTCAATCTCACTTGCATATATTGCACCTTGGACTGCATTTTGCAGACTAACGAGGCTCTGGAGTCTGGACCCATGACCGTTATAATCCTCCATGGGACATGTGTTGTGCACCGTCCATATGTGTTTGTGATTGTTCCTTCTTCTACTTCATCTCATCATCCTCATCCAAAAGTGTCAGAAACGTGAAGTAAAGTTAATCAATTTAATGTATTTCTTTTTATGTGCTTTCAAGTCAGTTATAAAAAACTTTTAATTGGTAGAGTGTTTCTTGCTCTTATGTAATTACCTTCTGCTGAAGTTCAGTAAGATCCAAGTTCCTTAGTAGTTCGTCTCCCTCATAGATAGCAAAATGCCTCATTGTGGTTGAAGTTAGGTGAGCAACTTCGAAGACGAAGTGTTCGTAATATGTCTTGTTCACTTTGTAAGCTTCACCGAACGTCCTGAAATTATATAATGCAGTAGTGTACATCCTAAAGGAGGTAACTGATAATAAATATGTATGTCTCAGAACTTGTTGGTATTTGCTTCATTAGGTGAACCTTGCTAAAAATTAAACGAATGAAGTGGATATCCAAGATGTGAACTGCAGAAGAAACTTGAATGAAAGTTCAATATTCAATGCGTTCCTTGTTAAATAATTCTTAAAAATATCATTTTCAACAGCACCATCACAAGGAAAGTTAAGAAGCGCCTCGAAATTTGAATGTTAATTATATTTTCCGAAGATAGTTATAACGTGTGTTCCATGTAGGTCGATTGTCTACAATATCAATTCCAACTTCTGTTTTCACCAAATGTTCTAGATATACCTGCATTTAACAGCAAATGAACTCTGACAGCGTTCGCATTGTTGCTGTCTTGAATTGCCAGAAAGGTAGATGCACTCTCTGTAGAATCGATGTGCCATCTCTTACTCAAATGTTTAGGGCACTCCTCACTAAAGTAAGTAGTGTAATTGGCTATATAACTGGGGCGATAAATGATGAGGTGTTTTGACTGAATAGAAATATTTAAAACTAAGGCAAAATGTCTATAAAATTTTATTGTTACTGTGTAAAACCTACGATTTTTGTAAAAAAAAGCTTCCGAGAAAAGATGACCCCCTCAAATTGATGTGGCTAAACCTGAATTTGCTAAAATTGCTGTTTATAAATTTGTTAAAAATATGGCTTTCTCAATATTGTTTTAACTACACTTAAAATTAATCCAAGATGCTCTTCAGGGTTTTTTGATTATACAGTAGTACACTGTAATATAATGTTAAATACTTATTCAAAATATTTTTTGTACTATTATGTTAATATGTTAACCTGGAATATTTTAATTCAAGACCAGGCACAACTTGTATATCTAATACTAAGACAATATAATATGCAGAGGTTTTCTAGAATTGCTCTGTGACTCTTTCATTTCTTACATCATAAACATATGATTTTTCACCTATAAGAATAACACTACATATGGTGTCAGCAGGAAGTGTATCATGGAATTCACAGATAATTTTAATGTTTGTCCTGTCATTAACCATAACTTGTTTTCTTTTTGAGGTGTTGATGACAAACATGGGTCTCTGTGTTTTGAATTCATCTGGTGAGTAATACATGTCAGTATTCCCAATTGTGACCCTTTTGAATGCTGTAAATGCCTCATATAATTTGAGGAAATCATCCTTGGACATGTTTAAATTATAACTTTCTCTAGGGAACACCTCATTTCTGCCATTTTTAAGATAAATGTTCTTGATGTTGCAGTTTCCAAATTTACTCGAATTTTTTTCCTGATTATTGTGTCTTCCAGTTTGAAACAGTACCACCACAAAATCTGGCATGTTATATTGTATACTGGAGAATGAGTTTGTAGCATCAAATTCATAATAGCTACCAGTGGCAGGCTTCTGCACACATTGATATGTATAAAATTGTAAAGGCACCTGTGGATTTTTTAGTATATCTGCTTTGTATTTAAGAGCATAACTAGCTTCATATTCAACTACTGGAATTCTTAGCACCATAGTCTGAATAAGGCATTTGCCCTCATCAGGTAGGGTATTAGGCAGAGCTGCCCCAGTAGAGTTTAATGAACTATACCTCAGAAAAGCATTATTATCATTGGCAGCTCTTCTAAATGTAATTCTTAAACCACCCTTCCACATAATTTCTTTGTAATCTGAGAAGAATCCTGGCAATAGGCGCATAGGAAACAATACTGTGTAACTCTTAGATATTATCTTATCACCAGCTTCATATCCACCTATTTTGTAGTATGAGGCGTCGGTCTTGGATAATTTTAGTGTGGCCAAAGCTGTAGAGGTAATGCCAGGGTAATCTACTCTGTTTATAACAACACCATGTTTTCTAATCTCAATTTCAGAGAAGAGATGTGGCACAAAATTGTCTACCAATCTTATATTTGTGTTAGCTGGATAATCTGTACCATCGAGCTTTACAACATCAAATTTAATATATAGGTCTGCTCTGTGAGGGTGTATAAATCTCCTACATCAAGGTCAACCTCAATCTCTGTGTTGGCTTGATTTAAATTTGCAAAGGTCCTCCGGTTTGGGGGAAATGATTGTAGCTCATAACTCTCAATATTTTCCATCTTATTTATTTATTTATTTATTTTTGTATGTATTTTTATTTAAATATTAATTTCTATGATAGCAGTTGTTGTGGCTCCAGCAAAATCAACTAATTCTTCTTTTTCATTAGTGACCATCAACTCAATGTAGTCGATTCTATTATGGCACACAGGAAAATATAATGTTGGTGATGGAGTATAGATGATCGGTTCCATAAATTCAGAGTTAGGTTTGAATGTTGCAATAATGCCAGTTTGTTTGTGAGTGCCTATGCCATTTGATTTGGTGATCATACCCTCGGTCACATTAGGTATATTAATAGCAGTGTGTTTGATGGCTGCTTCAAGTTTTGTGTTGTTCTCGAATCCTAAGAGCTCTCGTATAGTACCCAGATCTACTGTTTCTGTAGCAGACACAATTTCTACTCTGTGAGTAACAGAATTTTGAGTTAACAATATACCTCTAGGTAACTGAGCATTTAAAGTAGACAAATTATACTGGCCTGGAGTAATAACAATTTTTTGGTCACCAACTGTGATTGTGTTGTTGTGGTGTGTAATATTAGGGATCAAATACATGCCATAGAATGCTCTAAGAGCTATTGTTTTGGGATAAACTATATCATCATGTAGTGTGAGTTTCAATATTGAATTTTGGCTGGTGAGATGGAATACTCCCATGATGTTTTAGATACCACAAAGCTTTTTGAAAATTTTCAATTGATGGTTTATTTATTTGAGACAGATATATAAGAATAGATAAACATAGATGTCCACAATTAACATCTTTGAAATTTTGAATACGGGTATTATTATAATAAAGATTAGTTGATTTTAGATATTTTACTTAATTCACAGGTGGAATACCTCCAAATGAATCAAACACAAATGCCTCATTGTTTAAATATTTAAGATAAAAAATCCAGTGAGTGCCCTGATTTTTGTACTTATCCAAATTAACTATGCCACACTCTTTTTTGAGTGTTTGTTCTGGTAAAGAATCATACATGTATAAAAAAAGGTAAAAGGTAAAGTGTTCCCCTGTGCATAGCACCACGCCATTAAGGCGTATAGGGGGTGCGGGGGTAACGCCCCACACTTTCTTGATCCGGTCGTGAGTGAGGGTGATGTGATCAGTATCACGCCCCTGACCGCCTTTACCCCCCAGGATTTCCCCCAGGTACCCATGTTATTCGACGCTGGGTGGGCGCCGGGGCCGCTTCCACCGTTAGAAAAGTTCCCGGATTTGAACCGGCCGGGGATCGAACCCGGGACCTTTAGCATGGTAGTCAGACGCGTTACCGACTGAGCCACCGCTCATACATGTATACTCCTCTAAAATTTTTGATGCCTAGTGGTTTTATTTAAGCTTCAATATCTTGGTTGGTAAGCGGCTCTTGTTTTTTTTAAACTTATTCATAACTTTCTTAACACCTTTGCCTTGTTTTTCCATGGCCAGATTATGGCGCTTTTGTTCATCTAGTTCTGTCTTATTTTTCTTGGCATCTATTACTGTTTTTGCTATGGCAGCTGATCCTCCAGCCAAGCTTCCCACAGCCCCCAAAGCTGCTAAAATTGCTGGGATACTAAATATGAATCCACCTATATGTGATGTTTTTCTAGATTGCTGTAATTTTTTTAATTGGGAAGTACTAAGTAATAATTTCATACCATGTCCCTTGGCAAGACAAGAGCTTTTTTTCTTGCGCTGCTTTTTGGTTAAAAGACTATAAATAGTTTTAAGAGATTTAAGACCTGCATAAGGTATCTGATACATAACACCCTTGGCCTTCATTTTTGGTTTATTATATACATATTTTGGGATTAACTATCACAATTAAATTGTAGCTAATTTAGTTAAATTATTACAACCCCCACCCCAATTTTTGTTTGGTGTTCATAGCTATAGTGGTCCCCAATGCTGCTATTCTCTCACCCAAAGAAGCATCTTTGCTTACAAATCTACCAAAAGCAGCTTCTTCTAATTTTTTGTCTGCTACATGTCGCTTGTCAAGGTCGGTATGTGTGTTGTATGCTATGTCGTGGTCTGTACAAGCAGCATCTAGGGGATTAACACCAGGGTCTCCTCTATTTAATCTATGGTCTAGTTTGGTACCTGGACCACAATACTGATAGTCTGGTATGTGTAGCTCAATGGCAACTTGTTTATGATGTCATTAACTAGCCCCCGACACTCAGAGATATTCCAAAATTTAGGTGGTAGAGTATTAATAATTTTTATAAGATATCCAATGCCCTTAGTGTCATTCACTATAAAATTAGACAATTTGGTGCTTATCATGTCCATAATTCCAACTTTTTCATTCTAAAAATTGTGGTTGCCAGCATTTTCTTCACCAGCTATCACCAGCAACCTATCTACAAGTTTCCTGACATCGTCAACCCAGACAAATTCTTTAGGCAATGTGTTGTACTGTTTGATCCCATTACCTGTTTTGATTTGTGACCATATGGGTTTGATTAATTTGTTGTATTTTGCTCCACTGCTAGACTTGACTCTTTTTTGTGTGGGATCATTGTTCTCGTATAGAGCATATGATTTTATTAATATTTCTTTGTAATGCTAATAATCTTGATCTGTATAGTTGCCAGGTCTCTTCCTAGTCATCAATACCCATAATCCAGGTGTTCCAGGATACTTAGCAAAACCACCTCTTTCTCCAAGATGAGATTCTGAATATACTATCAAATCATCTCCCATAAATATTACCCTAAAATTGCCAATTCTATGTATGATGCTACCATCAACCTCTGTGTCGGCATATAAACCAAAAACCTCATCTTTGTTGTCTTTAGGTGTGCTTAAATATTTTTGAGCAAGAAGACCCAATTCAATAGGATCCTGAGTAGCTTCAATTCTTCGAGGAGCAACAGGACAAGGTGTATGAATACTAGAAAGTGGGGTGATTGGATAATCTAATATGTTCCTAGCAGCTACAGGTACAAGCTCTGTAATCAAATTTTGATTTTGCTCTGTAACAGTTTTAATATTTTTACCTAGTTCACTGATAGCATCAATAATCGGCTGTTCTGTGCGCTTGTGTTGTTCATAGATACCTCAGTTCTCTACTTTCCATCCCTTAAAACTTTTTAAAGATAGTCTCCTAATTTAAGATCATCAATAATTGGTCTTTTCATGGTTATTTATATATGTTTCAATGTCTAGAAAATTGTTAATTTTATTTCTATATTTACCACTATTTGGTTTTCTTGTCATATCAATTGTGACAAACCCATAACTATCCTGGTTCCAGCACCTACTGCAAAACTTAGAAAAATTATTGTAGCTCAAGTCACCACCTACATATTCATCATGTATGTGTTTGAGGTTGGTATGGTCTTGATGAAACACACATATAAAATTGCTGTTGTCTCTTATTAGTTGTTTTGTTATTTTAGAAAAAGTCTGTGCCAGGTAGAAGGAATCTATGTTTTTGTGTCGGCCCTGTGGAAAAAAAATTTCTAACCTTGTTTTGGTTTTCCAGTATAATATCATCAAATACAACAACAGAGTTATCGAGGCATTCATGAAGTGGTTTAACGTCTGATTCAAAAGTGGCTATTTCCAGTCCATCATATATCTTCATGAACTGCTGATATTTTAATTGTTCTAAGCTCTTAGAGAATACATACAAGTGCCTGTTTTTCCAGTCTAACCAGTTGGGTGCCAATAAAAAAATTATCAATCATTAGTGTAGTTTTACCACAAGCCGATGGTCCAACAATAAGACATCTAATATTATCAGGCAGCAGCTTTCCATTTCTCTTAATGAAATTCCAGAGAACCATCATCTTCAGCATAAGATGTTTGTAATGTATTGGGATCTGTAAAATCCTCTAACTCTATATTGGTGATTTTTGGTTTGTTGTCAGCATTAGTTATTGATAAAGTAGGGTAGTGATGTGCCTGTGGTTGTAACCAATATTTGATCTTGATTGGTCTAAGTGTGCCTCCAATAAAAAAACTGGTAATAAAATTGTGCAGGGGACAGCTTATACATTTTACCACCTGGTGTAAATGGTGAGTCATATTCTTTATTGGAGATACTATACAATTCAAGGATTATTGTATGCTTAGGATTCTCGATTAGACCAGTTATTTCTTTTTCTGCTGTAAGCAATCTACTTGTTACAGATTCAAGATGCTCATTGATAGTCCTAACAACATCATCGTGGCCTGGCTTGATTTTTATGTCCACAGCAAGTTTTTTGTATTGTTGGACAATCTCTTGAAGCTGGTGGCAAAAATAGACAGAGTGTTTGCTTGGTTGGATTCCATGGTCCCTAGCTGTTGCTTGATATTAGCTACAATTTGCTGTAGATTTTCAACAATAGCTAATTTTGAATTTTGAGCAGTAAGATCATGAACTTGTCTCCTAATATCCTCATACAAAGCATAAAATTTATTATTATGTTGATTAGTTTGTAGAGTAGCCACTGTTTGAGTAAGCTGTTTGATCTCTGTCTGGATATTCTTGATATCTTCTGATTTCAATATGCGATTCACAGCTCTCTTAATATTTTTAAGTTCCTGAGATGTAGGCAGATTTGCTACAGTATTCTGCAAAAATTCAAGTGCTAATTTCACACTATTTAATTCACTAGCGTCAGCCACACTACGCATAGCATCTTGGAGCAGGGTTATGTCTGCCTGAGTAGGTGTCGATTGTTGTAAAATTTTAAGTTTTGTTTGGATATCATCGATCAAGTGATGAAAATGAGATTGCTCAGATTCGGTGTTGAGGCTTTCAATTTTTGTGATTTGTTGCTGGACACTGACAAGGGTGTCTACAATACCAGGCAAGCGGGATTCTAAAGTTTCTTGTACATTTGTCAGATCATTTTGTACTGCTGCTATGGTACCCTCAAGGTGAGTTATGGTACTCTGAATTTTTCCAAAGTCTTCATATGTCTCAAGTTGCAGCTTGATGTTAGCTACACTACGAGTTATAGCACTCAAAGCATCAGAAGATGGTAAGTTCATAAAATTTTCAAGTGTCTCAATTTTTTCTTTAACCTCGGCTATGGCATTGTTCACAGGGTCCAGATTAGGTATTTGTAGTGATTGAATTTGTTCTTTTAGAGTAGAAATTACTAGATCAAAATCTTCTTGTGACTTTATGCTTTTGACAATTGTTTTTAGCAGTGTCTGGACACTACTAATCTGCTCTTCTAGTTGTTGTTTCAATTGTTCAGAGTTGGTATTCTGAGTTTTTAATTTGGCTTGAAGAGCTGCTACAGCTTCCTCTAAATTTTGAAAATTATCCAATGTTGCCAAGTCAGTATATTTTTGAAGCAATAATTTAAGTTCTGAATCAATTTTAAGAAGAGGGTCCATGCATTGTGATTGAAAATTTGTAATTTCTAGTTGAAGACTGGCATTGAGTGTGGTTTGTAAAACTTGTAAATCACTTCTTAATTTTTTAACTCTGACGTCAAGCATCAGAATCTCATCACTGTGATCTTCATGTCTTGTATGGCCAAATATATCATTAGGCATTTTTATTTTTTGTTTCAGTAGTTATTTATTATAAAATATCTAATTCTTAATTCTATAAAAAAAGGTATAAGTTTGTCATAATATCCCGGGACCTCAATATATAAACAGTCACCGGCAGAGACGGTATATACAGTACCAGAAATCATGTTTGAGTGCTTAATTCTATAAATATTTCTCCCTACTGACATTTTGACATCACCCTCGGGAGTTGTAATAAATTGTAATTGACCACTTATAGGTAATTGGTAATGATTTAAATTATTGTTAAATATGTATAATGTTTTACCTGTTTTATCATCAACATCTGTAAGTATGCTATTGAGATGAATAATTAAGAAACCACTTAGTTTAGATATTATATCAGGAGAGGGTGCTGGTGTCGGCAGGTCCATCATAGCTTTTTTTTAACCCAAATAAATTCATCGGCATGTTTATTTATTTCAAATCATGCTCTGTAATTCGGCATTGATTACCACTTCTCAAGTAACAATGACCCCACGGTAAAGTATGTATTCAACATGATAAAATACATCTCTTATCGTCATGTGGGTCTAGAGCTACGTTTCTTACAATATTGGTAGTCAAGAAGTGATCTTTATTCTGAATTCTATTTTCTGATGTTTTGATTAACCTCTGTGACGAGACAATTTTTATAATCTTCAAATTCAAGCTCTTTGTCTACAGTATCTCTACCAATGCCCTTAGTTTTTTTGGCAACAGCACCACTACATGTTTTAAAACTATACATTTTAGCTCTTAACCCAGCAAATCCTACAATAACATCGCCAAGTGTCTCATCTTTTAACTTGGCAGGCACCTTTTTATTGTGGAGTTGAATTTTTGAATGTTCACTGGTATCAAAATATTTAATTAATTCAGAATGTGATATATCTTTATAAACATCTTCTGTTTGAATATCAAGAATAAAACTATCTGTATCCATATACATTAATTTTATACTATTACCATAAAAAGGTTTCAACACATCATAATATAATTTTAACATATGCAATTTTGCCAATTCTAATATCACCGCCCTTACATAAATAGGCTTATCAAACTTAATTTTTGTTTTTTTCATATTAAAAAGTGCCATATTCTCATCATAAATTCTTCTATAATTAAAATTCGGGTTTGCCACTAATTTTTTGCTCCGGCTGGGGTCGGTAACTAATTTAACATCACTATGCTTTCTAACATTTTCTATTGTTTTGCCATATACTGAATTTACCATTAATTTAAACAAAGTTTTATCAAATTGGCTTACTGCAGATGTTCGAAGTTCGGTATTCGTATCAATATATGATTTCAACCATCTTGAGTGCCTGAATCTAAAAACTTTGCCAACCTTGGTCACTTTAATACCATGATGCATCAAAAACTGAAGATTTTTGTAATATATTACATAATGTTGTTTTGATTCCAAAGTCATCATTAGCTTTTTTTGTTTAGAATTAGGTGAACACTTAAATTCAGAAATTGGGGGCAAATCAGAATATTTGTTGTGTAAATCTTCAGGAATTATCAGATCAACTTCTAAGAACAAGCCATAGTTACTATCATCAAAATCCTGAAGATCCCCAATACTAAAATTTTCAACCCACTAAAGCCCTGGATATGGCAATTTATCCATCATAGCATACCCATATAAATTGTTAGCATCCACATAAAGTATATAATTTGATGGCAATTCTGGATCATAATCAGAAATATATTTATTATTAGCTCTGGCATATCTCTGAGAACATTGCACCATGCCTCCTCTTATACATTGCTCCATAAAAAGATACATATCTTGATCTTGGATTAAATTCAATTCCATTTTAGTATTCAAAAACATTGCAGACCATGCTAGGCCTGGAGCACTATAAAAAAATTGGATCTAGCCTATAATTTTCTATTGAAGATTTTCTAAATGCCTGAAGTATATCGGCTAAAAGAGTTACATCAAGTTTTAAATATGCCTTATGATAATCACCAAATGTCTAGCATTTCCACGTCAACTGAGCATGGTGATAATCTTCATCAGTGATTTCGGTGGCCCTGAGTTTACTATAGAATGCTTTTTGTGGTGGCAAAGCACACTCATCAAATTTAGAAAAATCTGTAACATAGTCATATGGGTATACACCTTTTCGCCTAATTAATTTCAAGTCCTGATTTGGAAACGTGTCACAAGTAATTTTAAATTGATCATCAGACAATTGACTGACACGACCGCCATTAATTTTCCGGTTTCCTTTTATATAAATATACGAAAGAATTCTACTCATTTACTTTTCCCTTCTCAAACAAATTAACATTATTTATTCACCCTCTACTTCTTATACAATATAAACCTTCTTTCCTTTAATATATATATATACAAAATGATTATTTTCATAAACTTTTCCCCTCTCGTTCTTTTGTTAATAACATTCAACATACACTTCTATTCACTACATGTCAAATATGTCAAACTTGTTTACAACATTTGTGAACACGTGTGCACTTGTTTACAACCTTTGTGGGTGGGAGAGGAGGGGAGAACAAAAGAATTAGGATTCATCTTTTTCGAACACTACTAACGGAAATGGTGAAAAGTACACGATAGTATGTATAAGAAAATATCTCAGTAAACAAGGGTTTGCAAAATAACAGTTTGCGAAATAATTGCAAATATATGGTTACGATCCACCACTGACTTGGTTGTTTGTACACATCGTACGCTTGTCTCATTGCACACTAAAAGATTTCTTTGTTTAAAACCGAACACTATCGAAATGGGGTGATGTTGACATTGATTGATGGATTGATTTGGTGTTTTAATTCCACTTTATGCACAGTAAGGCTAATCGGGACTGGACCTACAGTTTAAACTGGGATCCTAACCACTATGCGTGTCCAACGGATTCGAACCCAGTACCCCTTGATTATAAGGCAACGACGCTACCACTGCGCCATCGGTGAGGCCCGGGCGTTGTAGACAAAACATACCTTCTGTACAGGACGAAAGTCCTACCAAGCACGTCACTCGTAAAATGAGAAGTGCACGATGTGTACACCCAACGGCAAAAGAAACAGTAGGCGAATTGTCCATAACCATTTTCATTCGGTCAGTATTACACAATGTGATGATCATGAATTGAAATAATGACGTCAATAAGCTGAGGGCAATGTCTGCTTCGAAGCAACATAGTTTCATTCCTTAAAACAACACAGGATGTAGAATAAAAAAGTAATTATAATTACGGTGGACAATTTGTCTAGCATTATCTCTGACGTTGACTGTACAAACAATCAAGTCAGTGGCGGATCCTAACCATACATTCACAATTATCTCGCTAACGGTTCGTTTGCGACCACATGTTTGCTGAGACTTTTTGCTTATACCATCGTGTACTTTTCATTGTTTCAGTTTCCGCTCTAACTTCTGATACACCCTGTATACTATAGGCAAATGAGCGTTTTCTTAAAATATTACATAAATTATTACATTAGTTATTATTATTGTTATTAACATTACTCACTCTTCATAAAACTCTGTCAAATTGTCCGACAGAATGTTGCCTCGGTTGAATAGAAGGCTGGGTTTTGGAATTGACCATTCGATGAAATGTCTTTCTATCGTAACAACCACCGGATGCTCCTGGAACTTTCTCCATGACTCCATGATAACATCGATAGTCAGTAAGACGAAAGATACAAATAACGTTACCCATAGTAATCTGCAAACAAATTAACATTATTCATTTTGCACGAAAAATTTGATACGGGTACTTACAGAATCCATATTCTTACATAACCATCCTCCTTCAAGTTTAATGCCTATGAATGACGAATAAGAATATAAAATATTTTAATTTAAGTAATGTATAAAAAATATATCGTAAAGCGAGCGAAACAACTTTTTCTTAGTATTGGGTAGTGTCACAAATACAATTTTGGTCTTGGTTTGGAAGCTCGTTGCAGGTGTTATTGAAACAAATTATCATTGTCAATTCTCATTACGAAACCGATTTTGTACAGATTTTTATTCAACGGAGTAAAGATGTGTTGAACATGGCAACAACAGCCCTGTGACGTCACGGAAACTGGTGTAAGGCCCATAATATCACGGGGCCCCCGGCTGAAAGAAGACGATCTTTTGATTGGTGATTTTTTTAAAAATTTGATTCAATTTTATTTATATAATTCAATTTAATCCAATGTAACTTTTGATTGAATGATTTAAGAGAGTGTTCAATGCTCTTTGTTGTGCATATATAACCACCACGAAAATGTCGCTGGAAGAAAAATTACAGGTAATGTTATTTGTTCTTGCATTTAGTAATGATAATAAATATATTTCAAATATATTGTTGTTGAAAGCCCCTCACTACATTGGCTAACTGGCTGAACTCCACCCTGGCACAAATTATCCTAAATTCGTCGGTTCCCACACGGTGTCTGGTTAAGTAACAGACGCACAAAGACGATATATACATACATTTAATGTCTACAATACACATATACGAAGGACTATACGATAACTAAACAATATACAGGAAGGACTGCCTATTCGGCTGTAGAATGTATCCACATCCCACATGTAACTGCGCGCGTTTGTCACGGTTCCTCTCACGACGACTCTTTGATGACGACTATTCTTTTCTCGTGGCAACGCACAAGCAAAGAGCCTGGCTCGACTCTCGGGACGTTCCCGAATTTACTTGTGGGTGTAAGTTCCCGTAATCAAGTATGCGGGAGGTTCCGCAGTTTCTTACTCCCACACACTTCACACATGAATAACTCACACATTATATAAAAATCATTTTTCACTTGATGCATATACACAAAAAAGGAAAATAAGATAAAAACACTAATTATGTACAATGTTCACCGAACACACTCCCCCCCTTTGAAATATTAACTTCAATGTAGTACACTTATGTCTCCTTAGAATAGGGGAGAGGTGAAAGTTTCACAATTGGACGTCTGTATTGTCCATCAGCTGTTCGTACTGTCACGGATCGTACTAACTTGTCTGGTCCTGGATGAACTTTCACTACTCTTCCTAGCTTCCATTGCTGTGGAGAGGTAGTTTCTTTCAACAACACCAGATCTCCTATCTGTAGATTTTCCTTCTTCTGGCCGCTGCTGAAGTCTGGACAAGTACTCTGTTGCCCACCGTTTCCAAAAATTGTGCGTCATTTTTTGGATCAAATGCCACTTAGACAAACAATTCGACGTGGATGGCGTAAAGTCTGCTTGTGGTACACCCAGTAGAAGTTCACTTATTTGTTTTTGTAACGCGATAGATTGTGTTACTGTATCACTGTCAGTCACTAGATTTTCTATAAAAAAGTCTCTCAATGTAATCGCCGCTGCTTCAGGGACGTCTGCCTATTCGTCGCGGGCCAGCTGTTGTAAACACCTGGTGGCTAAGAAAGGAGCACTAGCCGTACCAAACGTCAGTCTCTCTTCTATCTCTAAACGTATCTCTTCTTTCCGTGACTTCCTCTAAACAATGCGATGATATTCTGCATCATCTGGGTGTATTTTCACCTGTCGGAACATTTTGACATCGTCCGAAGTAAAGGCAATTTGATACGTACGAAAACGTAGCAACAAAGGCATTATGTCGTCTTGTATCTTGGGGCCTACAAGCAAGTTATCGTTGAGGGAAACTCCTGTCGTCGTCTTCGCACTGGCGTCGTACACGATCCGTAAAGCCGTTGTGGAACTGTCCTTTTCGATAACACTATGGTGTGGAAGGTAACAACTGCTTTCTTGGGACACAGGTAATTCTGAATTCGGAATGACGATCATGTGACCCAAGTCTAAGTATTCCTGCATACACTCAGCATACTTTGTAGATGTTGTGGAGCATCGAGAATTCACCATGGCGACAGGTTGTTAGACGTGTTGGAATCGGCTCCGGATAAAACTTTTTCTGTGCTGCATATTGGGATTGCTGCACTTTGGGCTACAAGCTTATAATTGAACTGAACGTGTGTGCATCATCGAGAGCATCGTACATACGTTGTAAAAAGACGCGTTTAAAAAAAAGCAGCAGTTTGTGTTTAGTGAGATCTTTGCTTCATCATTCCTGGCTCAGGCGTACCAACCGAAGATGCCACGCGCTCCAGCGAAAGAACTCAACTATCGCCTCGAAATCTTTGAACAAGAAGTGCGAAGCGAACTTTCTTCTTTCAAGGATGCACTTGAAAGCGAAATAAGAAGCATCACCGGTGCTTCTCCTAACTCGGAAGCCATATTGAAGCTACAGGTTGAACTTACCAAGCTGGAGGCCAAAATGGAAGAAAAGTCCAAGCATCAACGAGAAGAGTTCCTCTCCCTGCTGGCTAAAACGGAGGCCCAAGAAGAGAAGCTCGATGACATGGAGCAGTACTCGCGTAGGGAGTGCCTACTTATCCACGTCGTTCAAGAAACCAGAAAGAAAAACGTGGAGGATAAAGTGCTGGATGTGCTGAACAAGACACTGAATCTGAATGTCCGTAGCGAGGAAATTGCCCGCTGTCATTTGCTGGGCAAACAGAATCGCTCCGTGGCCGACGCCTTACAAGAGGGAAGACGATGTATTATTGTGAAATTCTTCACCTACAAAATACGCCACCTGGTTTGGTCTTCGAAGAGGATGCTAAGGGACGCAGGGTGTCCCTATTTCATCAAGGAGTACCACACGGCGGAGGATGGGCGTATCATCGTACGCACTGAGAATGGCAAGAAACCTACCATCACCCGCATGAGAGATCTGGAGCAGCTGTCGTCGTAGTCTCCCCTCCTCCCTGAAGTGACCCAAGATCAAATACACAAGGACTGCATTCACCTGAACTAAATATTGTGCTTATCTAATCCGTTGATACATAATAACACGTACTTTAAGTTCTTTACCATATCATATTATTATTATTATTATTGAATCTGATTTAGCAGCAATTGTGTATGTGTATGGGTGATTGGGTGTGCGCTCGTTTTTTTGCTTCATTTTTTCGCATATATATTCAACATATTCTTTATATATACGTGTATATATATATATATATATATATATATATATATATATATATATATATATATTTCCTTGTCCTATTAAGAGTGACGTAATGAAGAAAATGTGTGTAATCGAGTTACCTCAGTGTCCAAATATCAACCTGCCCGACCTGTCATTTGTTCCACGAGACAAGGTAAGCCTTTACTCTTTAATAGCAAGTATTCAATAGTTGGTAAGCCTGAAAACATCCAAAGTTTTTCACTGCATTCCTTGCAAGGGCTCAAATGTGAGGACGGTTCCCGTTAACCCCCAAGGTAATGACCAGCTGCGGGGAAAGGGAGGGCCAAGCAATCACTCATTTTTCCGTGTCGCTCTCGCGAATGTCAGATCGCTAGTTCCGAAAATGGACGAGCTGCGGCTTGTTGTAAAAGAGGGAGGCGTCGATTTGATTGTCCTTACACAAAGCTGGATAAAGGACGAAACACCACTATCTCTAATTAGTATACAGGGTTATGAAACACTAACAGAAAATAGAACCCAGAAAAAATGTAGCGGAATTGTAGGCTTTCATAAATCTAACTTAACTGTTCGAACAATAGAGACGAAAGTAAATACTGAAGGCATCGAAACATTAACTTTGATTCTGAAGTACATGAATAAACAGTTTCGCGTATGTTCCATATACAGACGCCCAATGTCCCATACACAAAACTTACATTGTTCCAAGAATTAATATCCCACATATATCCACTAGTTGACAATCTATTCCTGTTAGGAGATGTAAACTACGATTATCTCACCCCAAATAAATCAGAAACACGGTTTCTAAGATCGATTTTTGATTCATTTGGTCTAACGCAAAAAGTTAATATACCAACCGTATCACCGAAAAATTACTGTTTAAACCTGACGTCGCTGTCCCAATCGGTAAATCAAACCACTGAGTTGCGTACGCTGATTTCTTGTTCCAGAAACCGGAACCTCAAGCGAGTTACGTTTATTGTAGAAATTTTAATACCTTCATAGAAGAAATTTTTGCAAAAGACATAACTGATGTAGATTGGTCAAAGCTTTACTCACTTGATGATGTTAATAATAAAGTGGAGTTTTTGACCTGGAATAATCAAAACGTTTTTGACACGCACGCACCTCTAAAAATCGTAAACCACAATAAGGAAAATGCACCGTGGATCACCAGTAATGTTAAATTGTTGATGAGAATCAGAGATAACGCGCTACGAAAGTTCAAACGTTCGAACAATCCAAGCGACTGGCAACAATATAAAGAACTCCGGAACTTTACAAAAACTGTCATAAGACAAGAAAAGAAATGTTATCTTACTTTCAAATTTAGCGGGAAAAATTTAAACCGGAGAGAAACATTGAATGAGTTGAAACAATTGGGTATTGTTAACAATAAAAAGTCTCACGATAATACATTCTCGCTCATAAGTACCACTGAAGATTTAGATGCTGTTAATGACCATTTTGGTAAAATTTGCAATGAATCTGAAAATCCTCCTCCACTTAAGGCTCAGCAAATAAAGCATTTCGAGAACAAAACCTGTTCTACAGCTGAACAATATTTTAACTTTACTGAGGTAACTGAAAAAGATGTACATAAAACAATTTATAGCATCCGCTCAAATAGTTTTGGAGTAGATGGTATCAGCACTAAAGTGTTTAAACTTTCTTTGCCTTATGTTTTATCTCCGCTAACACACGTCATTAACTCCTCTCTTTCCAGTGGCGTCTTTCCTGAAATGTGGAAAGAAGCACGAATCCTGCCACTTCAGAAAAAGCAGATCGCCACTTCTTACAATGACTTTAGGCATATCAGTCTTTTGCCTGTGCTATCTAAAGTACTCGAGAAAATAGTGCATTCGCAGACGTTAAACTACGTTAACACGAATAATTTACTGCCCCCGCTGCAATCCGGATTTCATGAGAAACACAGCACAGCCACTGTTCTTGCTAAAGTTGGGGATGATATTCTCTATGCCATTGATAAACAGCAAGTCACTATTTTAGTATTTCTGGATCTCAGTAAGGCTTTTGACACGGTGCAGCATGATTTATTATTAGCCAAACTTAAATATTACAAGTTTTCTCCTTCAACATCAAACTCGTTTCAAACATATCTATCTATCTATCTATAGGCGCCAAAGGGTCGTATTACATAATTCACCATCTCACGTGTCTCAACCTATAACGCTGAAAGCAGGCGTGTCGCAAGGATCGATATTAGGCCCCTCCTCTTCGTCCTTTACGCTGCAGATTTGCAGCAAGTCATAAAATTCTTCACTCCACATTTTGACGCAGACGATACCCAGTTATGTTTCTCAGGTGATTACGCTTCGTTGGAACATAAGCTTCAGTCACTAAATTCTGACTTGAACATCGTCAGTAACTGGTGTGTGTCTAACGGTCTTAAAATAAATCCAGAATTATCCACTTTCATAATCTTTGGTTCCAATTATTCAAGGTCGTTAATTAAAAATATTAAGATCGATCTCAAAATAAGCAATTTGCCCATTGTCAGGAATAACACTGCTAAAAATCTTTGTCTGATTTTTGATTGGACAGAACATGTAAAGACGCAATGTAGGAAAGCTAATGGAACACTTAGGAATCTGAATATTTCCGTGACTTCCTCCCTGCGGATGCAAGCTAAGACTCATCCAAGCATTAATCTACCCATTGTTCCACTATTGTGATATTGTTTACGGCCCTCAACTCTCGCAAAAGTTCAGTAAAAAAAATACAAATGGTGCAAAATGCGTGCTTCCGATACATTTTTCAAGCAAAAAGATCCGATCATATTCTTCCATTTTAAAATAATAATCAGATTCTTACCATGGCAAACAAAAGGAAGTTGAACTATCTCTGTTATATACGCCGGATACTGACAGAAGGTAAACCGCAGTACCTGTTGGAGAAGATGCATTCCCGTAGGGAAATGTTGTTATGTTATTCGTAAGCGGAACAACTTCGATTTACCCCATCACTCTACCACACCCTACAAATCATTTTTCTCCTTTTCGGCTCCCAAAGCATGGAATGCATTTCCTGCAAATATCGCTACTGTAAACAACCCATTAAACTTCAAAGGCAAAGTAAAAGATCTGCTGTTAATGGACCAATGGCAGAGTTGGGGCACATACTGACGGTATCAAGTCACTCACTATATGGAATTGTATTATTGTATTATTATTACTATAAAAAAGTAAAGTGCTCCCCTGTGCATAGCACCACGCCATGAAGGCGTATAGAGGGTGTGGGGGTAACGCCCCACACTTTCTTGATCCGGTCGTGAGTGGGGGTGATGTGATCAGCATCACGCCCCTGACCGCCTTTACCCCCCAGGGTTTCCCCAGGTACCCATGTTATTCGACGCTGGGTGGGCGCCGGGGGCGCTTCCACCGTTAGAAAAGTTCCCGGATTTGTACCGACCGGGGATCGAACCCGGGACCTTTAGCATGATAGTCAGACACGTTACCGACTGAGCCACCGCGGCCACACATTATTATTACTATTGTCTTTTGTATTTCTAGTTACGCTTTTTTTTGTATGCAACTAATTCCTATGTATTTTTTCTTTCATCATATTTTTTGTATCTATGTACAACCTTAGTGACAATGAAGTTCGACCAGTCACAAATATAGGAGTGCGTTGTGAAAGAAGGAGAACACAAGCATATGCTGAACATATTTTATTCAGCAGGCTACATGGAACAAAGCAAAACATAAATTTCCGCTGCAACGCAGCAATGTATGGTGTCCACACAAAATAAAACATTTTCGTTCATCTACACGTGACATTGAAGTTTGACCACTGTTAGAGGGGATCCTGTTTACCATGGTGTGACGCCGCCCCGTCGGCGAATAACTGTGGCAATGCGTCGGGGCATGCTGCGGACGAGTCGTTCAAGGTATTTTACATCGATGCGGTGCCATTCCTCCTGCAGGCAGGCGATAAGAGCAGCCACTGTCGTGGGTCCCCTCTGTTGCACACGTCGCTTAAGAACACGCCACACATTCTCAATGGGCAAGAGGTCGGGCCTCGATGGTGGACATGGCAGAGTTCGCACGTGATGGCGAGTCAACCATCATTCTCTTGTCAGGCGCGCTGTATGAGGCCTGGCATTGTCGTGTTGAAAGATGAGACGCCGCCTGTGGAACAGGTGCCTTCGCACCGTGGGAAGATGCCGCTCCAGTATGCGTGTATAGGCGTGTGCATTCACAATGCCCTCACAGACGTGTAGTGGGCCAACCCCAGATGCCGTCATGCATCCCCATACCATCACTGACGCAGGTTTCTGTACCCGACGTGCATAACATTTTGCTTCATTCTGTTCCTCCTTTCGACAAATGACTGTTTTCCGTACCCGTACACAACATTGAAAATGGATTCGTCCGTCCACAAAACCCTGTTCCACTGCCGAAATGTCCATCCCCGGTACATTCGTGCCCACCGTAGTCGATTGCCTTTGTTCAACATGGAAAGGAAGGGTTTACGTTTCGCCTTGTACACTCGGTAACCGCATCGCTGTAGGTAACGGCGAATTGTTCTGGTTGACACTTCAATGTGAAAGCGTTCTCGAGTCCACAGCCGTAATTCGGCCACAGAAACATGATTGTTGGTCTGGATATAGCGCCTAAATATCCGTAGGTCACGCACGCTCAGCAGGCGTTTTCGACCGGGGGCCTTACCTGGCTCTGTAGTACCCGTATTTTGGTGGTGTTTGATGATGCAGTGGACGATTGACTTGGCTAAGTTCAGTTGGCGCCCTATTTCCCGTTCACTGAGTCCATCCCGTTGCAACTCCACCACCCTTCTCCTCACGGTGTTGTCAATAGGTTTGCCCCTGGCCTTTGTGATGATGCACTGCGTTTCCTCGGTGCACAGCACGCGCTTATATACGGCAGCCTCCCTTATCGTGTCCGTGACGTCATGCTTCCGTCGAATGCGCCACTATCTGGAATTTGCCGTATGGGTCTGGTGCCTGGTCGAAGTTCAATGTCACGCGTATTGTTCCCCGTTTTCGTTCTTTACGTGACCTTGGGTGCAACATACAGGGATCACGATTCTTGCCTGCTCACACGCCTCCTCTTACACACATGCATCACTTCTGCGGGTCTCCTATTCCACCGCCTATGCCTCTGTGCATTTAATCACGTATTCCTTTCTGGTCGAACTTCATTGTCACCAAGGTAGTATATATTTTTTTACGTTTAGCTTACTGCTCCATACGCAGTTTATATCATCTCATATGTATTATCATATTAACAAGGGTTAGGTGGCTGAGCAGCCCTTGGCTGAACCTCGCCCGCTTAATAAAGAAAATTTATTATTATTATTATTATTAATATTCTTGACGAGTTGTTTCTCCACTTGTTTGAGACGCTGCACCGCTAGAAGCTCCCAGAACACCGCTATGTTCTCAGAAGGCCAATCCCACAACATAACGACCGTTGATGTCATGTTCGTGTGTGTTTCGAAAATGCTGTTCACAAAAGTTTTCTTCTTCGTTGTACAGTTTTACCGATGGCACAGTCTCTATTTCCCAGAAGCGCTGTAGGGTAGCGTCCAGATCACTACATGACGCATGATGTGATGACACTGTGCGTTTATTGCACGGAACGTTAATTCTGCCCATAAGAATCCACCCAAGTGAAGTGCTTATGGCCGTTGGTGTACCTACTGGACCTGCGATTTTCACAGGTCTTAAAAGTAAGGGAACAATATCCGCACCAAATACAATGTCCATTTGCCCTGGTTTGTTGAAGGACGGGTCGGCAAGATCAAGGTTATGTAGATGTATCCACTGTTGATCAAAAGTGAATTGCTGCTTGGGTAAATTATTTGTAATCTTCTTCACAACGATGGCTTTGGTGGTGTACGTTTCGTTGCCCACTTTTGACCTAAACCGTAGGTCCACCATGGAACGAAAAGTACCGATACCGATTGCTGAAATACCGGATATGGCAACACTGATGTGTTTTTTTTGAAGGCCTAATTGCTGACTACAGTCTTCCGTGACAAATGTACACTCAGAGCCCGTATTTAAGAGTGCACGAAAATGCTGAACGTTGTTGTGTCTATCCCTGACGCCCAAGACGGCTGTAGACAAGAGAACTTCCTGCAATGGAATGGCTTTCTTCTTGTTGGCGATGTGGGACGTTACTTGCCTCGTAGAACTGGGATTTTCACTAGGAGAGAAGTGAAGGGATGTGTGGTGCTTTCTAAAGCATACCATACACGTGCGCGAAGTAGACTTTCCGACGTTACAATTAGATTTCAAACAGTTGTAGCACAGATCATTGGTTTTCACGAAATAGTACTGATTTTTCACAGCCATTTGTTGATACTTCTGACAAGTATGCAACCTGTGGTGTCCGCGGCATTTAACACTCACAGTTCCAGCACCTGTGTGATACGAATTTACATTCTTATTCACTTGACGATCAGTGGCCCTGGGAGGGGTTTTGCTGGACATTGGGAGGCTAGAGGTCACCGTAGACGCTGCAAGGGCTCTGGCACGCACATCCAGGAACGTAGTCAGGTCCTCGAACTTAGGCACTTCTGCATTCGTCAGTGAAAGTTCCCACTGTTGCCGAGATTCTGCAGCCAACTTGTCGGTGGTTTGAAAGACTAATATTGCATCCCAAGCCTCTACAGGAATGTCCAAAATCTTCAACACACGCACACACTCAGAACAGAAGTGACGCCAATGAGCTTGCGTAACCCTGTGCCGAGCTTGATGGCACGCAAGGTTGATTCACCAAGCGTTGAATCTTGCTGTTCACAATCTCTCTCTTGTTTTGGTACCGCGAAACTAGTAGATTCCACGCCTCCTCGTAGTTTGCATGTTATTGCGATGGACTGGATTAATAATTGACGGTTCACCCTTTAATGCCGAATTCAAGTATTGCAGTTTCTGAGCGCCACTGAGGTGTTTGTTGTCATGAGCGGATGCTACGAATGAGTCCCGAAATGACAACCATTGATGTATGTCACCACTGAATTCCGGTAATGTTAGTTTTGGTAACCGAACGTCACTTTTCGCATCACTGTTCACCGAGACCGCGACAACGGGAGAAAAGGCTTCCTTCTGTTTTCGGTACAGGGAGTCCAACAAGAACTCTAATCTGTCTTGCACCGCACTCAGTTCATCGTAGTACTCAGAGAACAATGTTTCTTCGCACTGTTTAGCGAGATTCACAAGTAATGCACCACAGTCTGCACTTAGTTGAAGGACCTTGTCTATGTAGACTTGAAGTGTCGCACTTTCCAGCGTTGGAGAAGCTGACTTATTTTCAATCCGAGTAACTTCTCGCTTGAGGACTGTCTTTGAGGCCTGTAACTCCTCCATGTTGACTCGTCGTACAAGAGACTCTAAACGCATATGGCGGACCGAAGGTGTGGCACGTTCTCTTCTTCTGGCTCGTTGATTTCACGACGACGACTTACCGGAATACGGCACGAATACTACAATTGCGACGCATCCAGCCCGGAGGATCATTTGTTGAGTGTCAGTTTCCAGAAAGCCCCGCACTAAATTGGCTAACTGGCTGAACTCCACCCTGGCACGAATTATCCTAAATTCGTCGGTTGCCGCACGGTGTCTGGTTAAGTAACAGACGCACAACGACGATATATACATACATTTAATGTCTACAATACACATATACGAAGAACTATACAATAACTAAACAATATACACGAAGGACTGTCTATTCGGCTGTAGAATGTCTCAACAGCGCACTTGTAACCGCGCGCGTGTGTCACGGTTCCTCTCACGACGACTCTCTGATGACGACTATTCTTTTCTCGTGGCAACGCCCAAGCAAAGAGCCTGGCTCAACTCTCGGGACGTTCCCGAATTTACTTGTGGGTGTAAGTTCCCGTAATCAAGTATCGGGGAGGTTCCGCAGTTTCTTACTCCCACACACTTCACACAGGAATAACTCACATATTATATAAAATCATTTTTCACTTGATGCATCTACACAAGAAAGGAAAATAAGATAAAAACACTAATTGTGTTGATGCATAAGTTCGTAGCGTTTGTGTTTGGTATGGCAACACTGCGGTGTTAGAAGTTCGGTTATCATTTAACGTTCATCAATTCTAGTGTCATTGTTGTGCTTGTGAGAATGCCAACGGGGAAAGCAGGGAAAGAAAATGGTTTTGCCATTTTAAAGGGGGCAATTTTGACTTGAATGAAAAATTCGACGCTTTAATCCAAAATGATCCACGTCAGTCGACCCGAGATTTAGGAAATGTGATAAACTGTAACCATTCAACCATCTTGCGACATTTGCATTCCATGGGCAAGGTTCAGGATACTGAACGCTAAGTGAAAACAGCACAAATCAGGGAATAGGCCAATAAGCCTCCATCAAGTGCTGGTGCAGCACGATAATGCACGCATTATGACAAAATCTACATCCTCCTTACCCCCTCCCCCCGATCTTGCACCCCCGATTTCTGCCTTTTCAGCTCTCAATCCATCAATCTTCAAGGAAATTCCTTTGGTACTGAAAAGGCTCTTCAATCTTGGCTTGACGACGTCTTTAACCACAAAGCAGCTGATTTCCTGAGGCGTGGAATCGAAAAACTGTCCAAGGGTAGGTATACAATTAAGAAAAACATATTCCTGATCAATTTCTGTCATTTGCCATCTGAAATGAATATCAAATAAAAAACTTTTGTAACGGTTGAGAAACGGTACGAACTTATGCACAAACCCAATAAAAACACCTTGTCTTCATAAGTTATAATTCTGATATCGCCGCAACAACGTCAATACCACGAATGTACTAAACTTTACTTTTCACCTAAATTTATTTTTTGACTATTATTCATGATATAATTTTATGCTAACTTATATGACGTAGTCAAAAGCATACGTAGGTTCACGTTTTACCGATGACAACATTTATCCAAATTTAAAACCTGTTTTTCCCAGGAAATTCAACATTAAAATGTTTTAATCTCAAAACAACATTGAGCACATTTGAGGTTTTTGGCATTGTAGCGACGATATGTTAGAGATCTGAGCCGGACAATCAAGGAGATTGTAAATTGATCACTGGTGACAATCAGTTAAAAATACTTCCACCATACGTAATTATGTATTTTGAAGTGTCAAGGTTTATTCATTGATGTTAACAAGAACTACACTACGAGAGTGAGATTAGAAGGCAAAATTAAGCATCAATTTAAGTCTAAGTTAATTAATATTGGTTCAAATCACAAAATATCATCCCTTAATTCCGCAGTTAAAATAAATGATGTTAGTCTACATGATAGTCTATATTGCTGTTCATTTATTTCTACTAACCTTTCTACTAAGTGTCTTTTAGTTCTGCTTATTTCTGCAAGACCGTGGAATGATGATTCGGTAAAAATGTACTGGAAAACGATCCGCATGTTTTCCTAATTGAGAAAAGATACAGTAAAATGTACATTATATGAATTCAATTTGTCCAAACTTGACATATTATTTATTGATATTTTACCGGATATGTGCAAAATAATCAAATAAATTATCAATGCGTATTTACAAAAAAACAAGTGATGATAAGATAGAAATGATTAGTCAATTGCATGAAAGTATATTTAATAATATGTAACACAAAAGTAAGTTAAAATGAAGATGACCAATTAGAATTCTCATTTACCTAAGTTTCCAGTTTCTGGCTCAGAAATTACACGAGTCTTCTTTGTGAGTGTCCTTGGTTGGTTGATTTGGTGTTTTAAGTGAACTTTATGCACAGTAAGGCTAATCGGCACTGGACATACAGTTAAAGTGGGATCCGAACCACCTTGCTTGCAAGCCGACGGCGCTACCACTGCGCCATCGGGGATTTCCTGTGAGTGTTCTTGCCTTGATCAATGCGATCCAATCATCATCCACCACCATTGTCAATATTAGACAAACAGAAGGGAAGAGAGGCATAAATAAGACAAATACAAAACAAAATGTGTGAGTGGAGCAGGAAAATTGGACTTTGCATTGATCGTGTAAACAATAACCAAGTAGTAAAACAGTTTACAGCAGACAGAGATAACATTTTCCAAGTAACATTTATCGATCTAACCGGAGTTTTATTACCGTTGTTTCACATTAAGAGCGCTATCTATTATGAAACATTTATGAGGGCTTTAGACAGAAGTAGTACTGTAAACAACCTTTGTGCTGTACTTTGTTCGCTTGATCACGAAAGGATGGTCTTTATGTAGGTTCTCAAATATAGTAACAAGCATAGAAAATTAGAGGCCCTGTGTACGAATTACAGAAAAATGTTACAATATCCACAAAAAATCAGCAATACCTTAGGCACTTTTCACAAACAAATTATGAAAATAAATTACGTACCCACACTTTCGGAATCTTCGTCACTTATTTCATGTCATCCAGGATTTTCCGGAAAATTTAGTTTTTGTAGAACACATGGTTTAAGTTTCCAGCAGGACAAAGAACAAATTAAAACTATACCTTGTGTCAGTTATCTCTGGAGCGGCGAATTGAGTTGAATTCAATATGGTGGCTACCAATATGGCAGACTTCCGCTTGGAACACAGCAGTATGGTTCCCTCTAGCCTAACCTGTTTCTATCACGACCAATTGTACCGAGCGTAACTCCTTTAACTTTCGTTGGGGATGTTGAGGGACTTTTGAATCAGCCTCTACATTGAAAATGCATTGGAATAACTTACATACTTCTGCATATATAACTCCTATCCTTTGCTTCATCAACGTTTCCAACAAAATGAAACATACCAGAAATATGACTTGAAGCAGACAATCACACTAGACACGTGCCAATAACCGTCCGAGGCTCTGGAGTAGATAAACAAACAACGCAAATGTTTTAGGTCTTCGTGCGGTAAGCTTGTAAACAATGGGTTCTATGACCAAAATGCAAACAGAAAAATCAATTTTCTGTCTTCCATTACGTCTAACATTGCATGCAACAAATACAAGCCCTGCATAGTTATCCCTACTATCTACTACATTGCTTTTACTTTAATGAATTGAATCGGTGTCAGCTGGCAAACATAGTGAACGCCATAAAACAAAGTTCCCAACTTGCGAATGTTGGAATCTCAAACCTCAACAAATTTCGCACATGAGAGGTGTCCATGTTTGCGTGCAATTAGAAATGATGAATAGCAATGAAGCGTACATTTTCTAAATTTAGCCTGCAATGAAGCACTACTTTCATGCCGTAGACGATTTTAAAAAAGATATTTCACCTTGGAACTCTGACGTGACACACAGGAGAAATTGTCGAATTTAACTCTTCCGACCACGATACCAATTGTCAAATTAATAATTTAAGTTTATTTAAAGTAACTGTAAAAGTAAGTGTTCATAGCGTTACCTCTATTGCAAAAAAGTAACTCTGTTACTGTTACAGCTACTTACTTTAAAGAGTAGTTAAAGGTCTTTTCTACTGTTACGACGGCCGATCCTAATGCTGACAAGGGAAGAGGGGAGCGGGGAAGCTACCAATCCAGCGCGGTAAGAAAAGCAGCAGCCTGTAGAACGAGGTTCACGTAGTACCTTTTCCCGCCGCGTCGTGTCTCTCGGCGCCACTGCTGTTGTCTGGTTGCTCTGCGGCGTAAACACCGCTCCCCACTTCCCTTGCCAGAACTAGGACCGGCCGCCGTAAGAGTGGAAAATACCTATAGTAACAGTTAGAACTCCTCAAAATGTTAACTGCCACGTGTAACTAAAGCTCTTTTCCAATCTTACGGCGGGCACCCTACATGCTGCAAACGAAGTGGGGAGAGGGGAAGCGACCAATCCAATGGATAAGAAACGCAGCAGCCTTTAGAACGAGGTGTGGGCTGAATTTCCTCAGCTCGACGCCGTAACTCTCTGCGCAACCGCTGGTCTCTGGTTGGTCTGCTGCATATTCCCCGCTACCCATTTCCCTTGCCAGCATGTAGGGTGCCCGCCTTAAGAGTAAACAAGACCTTTAATATCTTCCAAAACACCGAGAGGTGAACATTTAGATTCAATAGTTTCTTGCTAGAGAAAGAAACCAATCCGAATGGCTGCAGATTTTGTACAAGAATGGCATATGTTGCTGTGGCTCGATGGTTACCATCACGCCAAACTGCGTTTGCATGTATTCTGGATATATCTTGTCATTGTGAGAAACGATTCGAATAAAACTGTTGCCTCATGAAGACCCCAGGACACAGTTCTGTGTTTCGCAAAGTATCTGGAAAATGTAGCAGGTAATTAATATATTTCAGCGACGTGCTGAAAAGGAAAAGAAAAGGAACAATTTAAAATTAACATTGACGTGGATACAAATTTCAAAGGATCCCTGCCATGGGGGATCGGCTAAAATATTCGGCAGGGATTATAATCGAGATGACGTTTTTAAGGCGATATATACTCAAGTATATTTGACGTCATATTTGTCGGGTAATCCGAATCCTGTATTTTACTTCTACACCATATACAGGTATATCGGAAAAAACACCAAAACTCAAAACGTTTTAAATCAACAAATGAACACAACATACACCCCCACACACACACACATTCAAGAGGTAATAACTCCCAGAGCGGTTCGAATATTAAACGTTGTATTCATTGAATGAGTACATTTTTAGCCGTCATTAATTTCAAAATGACAGCTACAAGCCTAGTAGTTATGGTACCGCCTTGGGGTCGATAAATCAATTGATTGGAAAAGATCGATCAAAGATCAATTGATGATGCAGCAGGTTTTTTATTTTTTTTATTTTTTACAAAATGGGCGGGGCTTATTTTGTAAGGAAGATTTTGATTGTTTGTGACGTCATAAATGGGCGTGGCTTATTTTGTAAGGAGTGTTTTGATTGGTTGGAGGAGAGAATTCGGGTTTTTCCCGCGGTAGTTTCCGGTGTCTGAAAACAGATGGCGTTGATGAGTCAGAAAGTCTGGGTTGGGGAGGAGGAAAAGTAGGCGACGCGGTGACGGTTGGTTTTCTCGTAATTGGAGTACGTGTTTCCGGTGTCTGAAAACAGATGGCGTTGATGAGTCAGAAATTCTGGGAATTTAGGTGTTTCCGTTGTGTGAAGAGATGGCGTTCATGAGTCATTGTTGGGAGGATGTGTTTTTCTCGGGCGACCGTTGATGAGTTTGAAATTCCTGGAATTGGGTGTGGTCTGAAACATGCCCGAACATGTTTTAGATTGATGAGTCATTCTGGGGAGGAGATGTTTTTCTCGGGCGGCCGTTGATGAATTTGAGTGATGGAAAAAGGGCAAAAAGAGAAAAAGGAGAGAGAGCGTCTAGATGTAAAGAAAATAAATAGAGTAAAAAGAGTTGGTTTCACGGAGGGGGTGACTGTGCATAGTGTACCAGGGCAGGAAGAAGATAGGAGAGGCACGTGGACGTTGGATGCTCTGCGCAAAACAATGCGTGCCGAATATAATTCGAAAATACGTCACGGAGACAGTACTATATAAAAAAGAAAAATTGTGTACGAACCACAGAACTGTTGATCGAAGTCTACCGACCGGAGATCATAACCGAGACTGGCACATCTGTTGCGAGAGTGAAGAAAATTGAAAAGGTAAGAGACAAATATTTAGTTTTAATGTTCTACCTAGAACAATGCAAATCGCTGGTCAAAGACCATCATCACCTTCACACAGTGAGAATCGTAAACATAAATACATCTTTCTTTTGAAGCAGACAGCTTGAAAGGTGAGAAAATAAAAACGGTACCTGTGTCATCAACAGTTTAATGCAGAAGAGGATGACGTTTAACAGTGATCGATGGTGGGGGTCGGCTCCCGGTCCTCTTCTGCTGGGGGTGGGATATATATATCCAACAAAATCACTAAGCATTGCAGTCTAATAGAGATACACATAAAAACACAAGATGGAACCAGAAAGCCGCTACAACATTGATAACAACATGGATGTCGTTATTCGAGGTACTTTCACCGACAATGAATTGATTTTGAGACATGAAAAAAATTACATTGTCCTAAATAGCGATGAGTTCCCATCATGCGTATACAAATCAGATGCGATCTTCGATACTTACAAGAACAGATTCCCCACACGAGAAGACAGATTCAGATCTATAAACATTATAGGAGAACTTTACTTCACCTTCGAGGGCAGTGGAGAAAATATAAAAGTGGAAATCAGCAACGCCTCCGGAGAAGTCACACTAAATTTTGAACAATGGCGAAAATTTCTCTCTTACCATGAAACCTTCATGGAGGAATTCCAGCGACGACTAAATCGTAATGACTATGTGATTTTCGCTTATTGGTAGTCTACTTTTCGTCTATATAAATCTGATATATTCTTGAAATAGAAGGAGAAACAGGAGGCACCAGTTGGCGCTGCCGATTGGCTCTAGTGTCATTTCGGTTACGCATTCTGAAAAACAAAATATAAGAATTAAAATAGATTCCGTTCCATGTAGATATCGGCTAGAAAGAAAAGTTATCAGATATGTAGCTTATATAATCGGAAAAACAGCATGCTAGAATAAACGATGTTATCAGAAATAAACTGAAAAATAATTACCTGGCTCTATACCGACGGAGATTGGCGTGGAGCCTTTCCCTGTTCCGGGTACGTCGAGCCCGGAAAATAGCGGAGGCACGCTGTTGGGCCTCCTCAATTCTATTTTATTCCTCCGGGTACAGCTCAATGTACCTCAGGCCTCTGCGAAATGCGCAGCGCCTTCAGTGCCTGCCTGATGTCGATAATATGCATTTCGCAGAGCCTCAACGTGATGGATTATGTGTTCCTGAAAATGTGTGAATTAAGACAATTAAGTTCAATGTGTTAATGAAAGATTTTGTACAGAACAATATTGTTTTTGTATATAAATAGTATTATATTAGAATGCCTAAGACAGGGTACAAACCCCAAAAGTTTAATGAAAAAAGTACCACGAATCCTGAAATTAACTATGTTTTGATAAAAGAGGTACCGGATTCGAAACACTCCAGACATGGTTCGAATCCTGGAATTGCCAATGTTTGCATAAAGAAAACCCTGATTCGAATCCCACTCAGGTATGGTTGCGAATGTAAGACCGAATGTCGACGGAGACCCTGGATTCGAATCCTGCAATTAACTAAGGTTCCCTAAAAACATGTTTGATTTTGCTCAGGTATGGTTGTGAAATGTAAAAGGGTACTTACAACATGTAATAAATCTTATCCATCCATGTTGCTGCCCAGATGAAAAGGAGATGAACCGGAGGGAAGGATACCTGCAGAAGGAATTCTATCCACTTCCTTGTAGAGACACGCATCTGCAATTATTTTTTGCAACGTACGTTAGAAGTCTGCATATGAGATCACGACGTTCTTGTGAGGCACAACAGTTCCTTGATAATTTTCACAGAAGTTCCTTGTTCCGTGTCAGCACATGTTCTTCGAACAAGACTTCCTTATAGATACGGACATCTGGTATCATTTTTTGCAACGCGGCCCAGATGAAAAGGAGATGAACTGGAGGGAAGGATGCCTGCAGAAGGAATTCTATCCACTTCCTTATAGAGACACACATCTGCAATAATTTTTTGCAACGTACGTTAGAAGTCTGCATATGAGATCACGACGTTTTTGTGAGGCACAACAGTTCCTTGATGAATTTCACAGAAGTTCCTTGTTCCGTATCAGCACATGTTCTACGAACAAGACTTCCTTATAGAGACGGACATCTGGTATCATTTTTTGCAACGCGGTTTCCTAATTTCTTTATTTGCAATCGTAGACCCACCTTCCGACCACTCTAACGAAAGGTCTCGACGTGCAGATTACAAATATGTAATCAGATCCGCTCTACGTCAATTAGGGGAGGAGCTAGAGCAATTTAAAATTTCGATTTTTTTTACCTTTTTTTTCTGCGAAAATTTAAAATTGCTGTAGCTCGGCTCCTAATTGAGCTAGGAGGGTGATCGATAGCTTGTCGGACTCGGAGTGAAGTCCTCTTTCCGGTGAACCAGGTTTCATTGTACTAGGGCCGGTGGTTTCCTACTTTCTTTACTTGCAATCGTAGACCCACCTTCCGACCACTCTAACGAAAGGTCTCGACGTGCAGATTACGAATATATAATCAGATTCGCTCTACGTCAATTAGGGGAGGAGCTAGAGCGATTTGAAAATTTCGATTTTTGCAACTCATATGAGTCAGGAAGACATCTGCGTTGAATAACAGAATGTGTCACTGCTAAAAACCATCTTGTATAGACGGTTAATTGATTCCGAGAATTTACATGAGCCTTCGTATCAGTCAGAAAAACATCTGCTGAAGACGTTTGACGATTTCTGAGAATTTTATATGAGTTTTCATATCTGCCAGGAAAACATCTGGTGAAGACGGTTAACTAGCCGCAGTAGAACCGTTAGGAACGGAAATAACTGGTAGAACTCACCGATGAATTGGCTGATTTCGGACCCGATGCAGTTTGTGAACAGTTTGTTTCAACGGGACCGAAAAGTTACAGCATGAAAATAACAAAACCGTTCTCCGAACCGCAGTATATCTGTAAAGTGAAAGGAATCACATTGAATACCTCCACATCGGAATTGGTCAATTTTGATACCATGTGCGACATGATAAACAATGAGCAACCTGAAGTTATGGTCGAAAATATTTTCAGGATCAGAAGAACAAAACAGTTCCAAGTAATCAGTACATATGAAAAAATGCTGTTTCAGCCGGTACTGTTGAAACGACGTTTCGACGATGAACATTTATCGTATCCCTTCGGATACTGTGCTGACTAAAATATGTCTGTAGCGGTCCAGAGTTTGAACCCTTCTTCGGACAGTCAGTGTATAAAATGTGTTTACAATGTGCCAGATCTTCATTTTCTTCAAATCTCCAGTATAAAACATGTTTCCTAAACTTTCCCATCCTTTCACCATGATGGTCTGCGGAGCATCAGGAAGTGGAAAAACTACTTTTGTGACAAATATGGTCGACTCCATCGTTCTACTTGTCGAAGGACCCGTCAAGAAAATCGTATGGTGTTACGATCAGGAAAACAGTATTCCGCAAAATCTTCGAGATGTGCAATATCATAAAGGGATCGTCGATTGGCAGTCGTGGAACGGAAAAACCCCTACTCTCATAATCCTGGATGATCTTATAATGGTTGCTCAAGGAGAAAAAGTCGCCGACCTTTTCACAAAAGGCAGTCATCACAAAAACATTTCGGTGGTGTTCATAACACAGAATCTTTTTCATCAAGGGAAAAATTGCAGAGACATTTCGCTGAACGTAAAACATTTTGTTATTTTTAAAAATCCGCGAGATATGAACCAATTCACAGTGTTTCCACGACAACGTCATCCTCACCGCATGAAGGAACTCGAAAAAGTATATATAGATGCTACCACTCAACCTTTCAGTTATTTGTATATTGATCTTTCAGAGTCAACACCGGATCCTTTACGTTATCAGACAGACATTTTCAACCAGAATTACTCAACTGCACATCTTCCTCAGGAATGTTTAAAACATCGAGATGAGGAGAACGAGGAAGACACGTACCAAATCACGTTCTAACAGGAATAGACATTCGTCTTCTTTCAAGAAACATTCACCTTTCTTGCACGTGTTAAAAAATTCACCGACCAAAATCCGTAAATCATTATTGAAAAGTGCTCCGAAAAAGACAATTCGTTTCATCAGCGAATGCTGCCTGAATGTTTTAAAAGGAAACGTGAAGATTAAACCGTCCACAAAACGTCGTCTGACACCTTACAAGTCGGTCTTACGCAATCTCGTGAAACCGAAAGTGAACATCAAAAAAAGAAGAAAACTTCTTGTGCAGAAAGGAGGATTCCTACCCTTACTTCTAGGTTCTTTGTTATCGGGTCTTCTCGGTACTCTCATTCCTCATTGAAATATGGCATCTTCTTACAAAAAGATGATCGTCCTTTCACCGGAACAACTAGCACGTATTCGCGGTTCCGACTTATCTGTAACTCAAAAATTATCTGTTCTGGATAAGAAAATGAATGATATTCTGAAAATGAAAAATATAACAGACGATCAAAAATGGCTTAGCCAGAGTACGTTTACCAGGATTGACTTCGATACTGTTTTCTTCCAATAGAATACCCTCCTTATCGAAATATTTCTGTATGTACTTCTTCTTATCCTCGTCGTTCTGACACCATGAAGGCCAGCCGCTCGCTTCCTGTTTTATTTTCAAGAAGGTGTTGACATAACCAGCAAAAAGTCCTCCAGTTTTTGTGACAGGGTCGTACATCGATGTTTCATACTTCCACACGTCCGACACTTACAGTACTCTGTAGCCTAAACTGCAAGCTTTACGCACCTCGGCGATGACCCAAGTCCCCGAAAGTGCGCGTTGTTCATCGGAATGGCTGCATGTACCTTCACATTTTAATCTGATAGCACATTCGTTACACAAGACAAACATCAGTTTTCCATGCATTTTTGTAGGTAAAACAGGATGTAAAAGGGCTTTTGGTGGCAGAACAGTACATTTTATGAGCCCCTCCATGTTCAAAACCTCATTTACCGAAGGAATAGAAGTTCCTAGAAATATGGTAGGATGTCCGACAGGATAGGCACAGTATTTGTTCACATAAGGGTACAAACTTGTAATTTGTATTGCAATTTTACAGCAATTTTAAATTTTCGCAGAAAAAAAGGTAAAAAAAATCGAAATTTTAAATTGCTCTAGCTCCTCCCCTAATTGACGTAGAGCGAATCTGATTATATATTCGTAATTCTCAGAAATCGTCAAACGTCTTCAGCAGATGTTTTTCTGACTGATACGAAGGCTCATGTAAGGCATTCTAATATAATACTATTTATATACAAAAACAATATTGTTCTGTACAAAATCTTTTATTAACACATTGAACTTAATTGTCTTAATTCACACATTTTCAGGAACACATAATCCATCACGTTGAGGCTCTGCGAAATGCATATTATCGACATCAGGCAGGCACTGAAGGCGCTGCGCATTTCGCAGAGGCCTGAGGTACATTGAGCTGTACCCGGAGGAATAAAATAGAATTGAGGAGGCCCAACAGCGTGCCTCCGCTATTTTCCGGGCTCGACGTACCCGGAACAGGGAAAGGCTCCACGCCAATCTCCGTCGGTATAGAGCCAGGTAATTATTTTTCAGTTTATTTCTGATAACATCGTTTATTCTAGCATGCTGTTTTTCCGATTATATAAGCTACATATCTGATAACTTTTCTTTCTAGCCGATATCTACATGGAACGGAATCTATTTTAATTCTTATATTTTGTTTTTCAGAATGCGTAACCGAAATGACACTAGAGCCAATCGGCAGCGCCAACTGGTGCCTCCTGTTTCTCCTTCTATTTCAAGAATATATCAGATTTATATAGACCAAAAGTAGACTACCAATAAGCGAAAATCACATAGTCATTACGATTTAGTCGTCGCTGGAATTCCTCCATGAAGGTTTCATGGTAAGAGAGAAATTTTCGCCATTGTTCAAAATTTAGTGTGACTTCTCCGGAGGCGTTGCTGATTTCCACTTTTATATTTTCTCCACTGCCCTCGAAGGTGAAGTAAAGTTCTCCTATAATGTTTATAGATCTGAATCTGTCTTCTCGTGTGGGGAATCTGTTCTTGTAAGTATCGAAGATCGCATCTGATTTGTATACGCATGATGGGTACTCATCGCTATTTAGGACAATGTAATTTTTTCATGTCTCAAAATCAATTCATTGTCGGTGAAAGTACCTCGAATAACGACATCCATGTTGTTATCAATGTTGTAGCGGCTTTCTGGTTCCATCTTGTGTTTTTATGTGTATCTCTATTAGACTGCAATGCTTAGTGATTTTGTTGGATATATATATCCCACCCCCAGCAGAAGAGGACCGGGAGCCGACCCCCACCATCGATCACTGTTAAACGTCATCCTCTTCTGCATTAAACTGTTGATGACACAGGTACCGTTTTTATTTTCTCACCTTTCAAGCTGTCTGCTTCAAAAGAAAGATGTATTTATGTTTACGATTCTCACTGTGTGAAGGTGATGATGGTCTTTGACCAGCGATTTGCATTGTTCTAGGTAGAACATTAAAACTAAATATTTGTCTCTTACCTTTTCAATTTTCTTCACTCTCGCAACAGATGTGCCAGTCTCGGTTATGATCTCCGGTCGGTAGACTTCGATCAACAGTTCTGTGGTTCGTACACAATTTTTCTTTTTTATATAGTACTGTCTCCGTGACGTATTTTCGAATTATATTCGGCACGCATTGTTTTGCGCAGAGCATCCAACGTCCACGTGCCTCTCCTATCTTCTTCCTGCCCTGGTACACTATGCACAGTCACCCCCTCCGTGAAACCAACTCTTTTTACTCTATTTATTTTCTTTACATCTAGACGCTCTCTCTCCTTTTTCTCTTTTTGCCCTTTTTCCATCACTCAAATTCATCAACGGCCGCCCGAGAAAAACATCTCCTCCCCAGAATGACTCATCAATCTAAAACATGTTCGGGCATGTTTCAGACCACACCCAATTCCAGGAATTTCAAACTCATCAACGGTCGCCCGAGAAAAACACCTCCTCCCAACAATGACTCATGAACGCCATCTCTTCACACAACGGAAACACCTAAATTCCCAGAATTTCTGACTCATCAACGCCATCTGTTTTCAGACACCGGAAACACGTACTCCAATTACGAGAAAACCAACCGTCACCGCGTCGCCTACTTTTCCTCCTCCCCAACCCAGACTTTCTGACTCATCAACGCCATCTGTTTTCAGACACCGGAAACTACCGCGGGAAAAACCCGAATTCCCTCCTCCAACCAATCAAAACACTCCTTACAAAATAAGCCACGGCATTTATGAGGTCACAACCAATCAAAATCTGCCTTACAAAATAAGCCCCGCCCATTTTGTAAAAAATAAAAAATAAAAAAAACTGCTGCGTCATCAATTGATCTTTGATCGATCTTTTCCAATCAATTGATTTATCGACCCCAAGGCGGTACCATAACTACTAGCTTCTTTCAGCCTGTGAGGTTTGAAAGAATGGCGCGATTTTAATTATCTTGTTATTTTAAAGCTAATCGTAAAACATTTTTTCCCAATTTTCTCTAAACAGCAAGGATTGAACACAATATTTAAAAAAGAAATTTAATATAGAATGCTGAAAAGAGATTTAACCATGGTAACTTTCTAAGGCAAAGAGTTAGAGGAAAGGGAAATTTTGTAAGCTTTGAATTGAAATACTGACAATAATATTTTAACCTACAGTTTCCTCAAAATTTGATGATCAAAGTCAGAAGTTTGCTGTACAAAATAAGTTTCTGCCGTGATGTTCCTTCAGCATCTTGCAACGTACCAGGTGGGTAGGTATTAATATGCAAAGTGAATCTGTGCATGAGGCCGCGAATCATAATTGCACCCCATCGTCTCTATGTTTAGAAGCATATGACTCGTTGTTGCGAGTCACTTCTGCCTCCTCAGAGAACCAAACCAATAGTCACAAAAATATATTTTCCATACGCCCGGCGTTCCATCATTTTAAATTTCAAAAATGCGTAAATGCTGTAAATAGATAGCAAAACTTGACTAATTTCATATATGTATGACCTTCATGGCATTATAATAGCTATTTTTCGCGAACCACTTCCAACGCTCCACTAACAACACTCGTTCTAGCATTTTTTTTCAATGCCTTTCCTGGCTGGACGCCGGGCAGGTTTGGCGTAAAGGACTCTATATTCCTTGCTGCCTATCTGGAAGGCAAGCTTGGATCTCTACAACACGCGCGCAATGTTCTCTTGGACGCTGGCGTACGGAGCAGAGAGCTACATGATTGGTTCTAGGGCTCATGTGACCCTTCCTTTCTTCCGTCACAGACGACAGAAGCAGAATTCCTACTTGTTTCTTCGGGCTCGTGCTGTGTGATACTACAATATGCAATATTGACTGACGTAACTTTACCAAACTCATATATTATTTCTTAATGGTCACTGCATTGTATAATTTATCACACGAACAGCGATGTGCATTTAAAACTAAAAGTTCAACACAGTTTTTATAAAATAAGTTGGTGAAGTCCCGGTGATATAAGTTCACCCTGTGGCTGCTCTACCACTTAACCCACAAACTATTATTTTTATTATTATTATTTGTTAGTTACTAACTGCTTAATATTGTGTCAATAGAAATGCTTAACATTCATTTGAAAACTCTTATCATAAAATGGTCTATGGACAAAATGATTTTAAAATATTTATCAGCATTCTCAAGATGCAATAAACAGTGGTCTGAATTACTAATCGGCACTATTACGTCAGTAGAGTATACGATAGTTGGATCATCCACCCACGTCCGTGTCAGAGTGCTTTGCACAGCGCGCCAAGACGACAGAGGTCCCTAGTTTGAATCCTGGCATGAGCAAGGGTGTTCTTTGTGAGTGCCCCTTCACCGATATCATCACTCATATTCAAATTCGCGATTAACCAAAAGTGGTAGAAAAGCGAAGTAAAATAAACCAAATCAATCAGTAGTTGTATCACCCACAGCAATGACGTCTACTGTTGTTCAGAGGCACTTGTGATTCAGGTAGTTTTTTTTATGACTTGCGTGATACAGAAAAATATAATTTGTTGCATAGTGAGGCATCTCATGTTCTAGCTAGAAAAATGCATGGATGATGTTTTATTGAAAACCCAGCTGACTTCAGGCAAATAAACAATACCTGTGGCGACTAATTCCATAAATAAATTATTAAGCAAAAAAGGGCCGACCCTTCCTTCGGACTTGCCGTTCCCACTCGAAATGCCCATGCTACGCCACTGATATTAACGTCCCAAACCAGCAATAACTTGACACTAGACTTTTACTACCCATGGTATTGTCCTTTCCATGAATCTCCGAGTGGTGGCAGAGAGAACAAATCCCTCTTCCTTTCTTCGAGGTACTCGTAGAACGAGAGCGTACGTCGGACTATGAGTGCTATTCTTACCAAGCGTAGCAATGCTGAGAAGGAGTAGAGCGCCTCTAGCGGAGAATTCCGCAACTACTAGCAAAAACGCAATCGAGACGCGGAAGCGTGCCGACTGAACAGAGGCGGACCTGTGGCTTATTTTTGCGGCCATAAAGCAACAGTTTTAAACACTTTTTTTATCTGCCGCGGGAAAATACGTCACAACCTCCACCTAACCTAATGCCTCAATATAAACCTTGCTAAATAAGAAACATAGTATAAATACAGGGTTTACCAAAAGTCTCTATACATAGGGAAAACGACTTTACTCAGTTGTGTTACGGATCGTTCCTAATGTCTTGGCCATCAAGTCTCGGACACAGATCAAAGCATTCACACCAGTTTAGCAGAACATGTAGCAAGCTGTCTGGCGTCACATGAGTGAAGGCGTAGATGATGCGAGTTTTCAATGAAGCATATCCCCCTTACTCAGGGGGAATTCCCCATCTTCATTGAGTAACATAGGTATTACTGTGTTCTCATCCATCTAAAGCGAGTTTGTCTCACTCCAATAACGCATACTCTGTTTGTTTACTTCACCGTTGATGTAAAAATTGACCTCATCCGAGAACAGAATATTGCACCCAAAGTCAGTCTCCTGTTCACGCTGCTGCACCCATTCACAGAACTCCACACGACAGTCGAAATCGTCCTCACTCAATTTCTGCTTCAGCTGAGTTTTAAATGGGTGCCATTTGTTGACAGTGAATATGCGATGGATGCTGCTTTTGCTGTCGCCTGGACAAGCTTCCTATGACACTTCACAAACGATGCAAGCACAGCTGTCAACGTTCCCTCCTATGTGCTACTGCATGGGCGTTCTGCTCTGGGGAGATCGTCAACACTATCACTGATCTTGAATTTCTTTATTAACTTCGCGACAGCATCATGAGTTATTCACTTCTCAGGGCTATGTCCATAGGCGTAATTTGGGACCTGAGTAACAAAGTATTGAATTGTATTTTCTTATGATTGTGCAAATGTAAGCTATTCAGCAAAATAGTTCTTGGTGCTATTTTTACGGGATGGAAAACATTTTAATTCTGCCCTCCCCAAAATTAAGTGCCAAGTATGATTATGCCCCCAAAGCTAAGTCCCAAATTTATTCTGACCCTCAAAGTTAAGCCCTAAGTTTGATTCTGCTCCCCCAAAGCTATGTCCTAAGTTTCATTCTGCTCCCCCTACCTCAGAGTGAAGTCTAGTTTGATTCTGCCCCCCCCCCCAAGTTAAGTCCCAAGTTTGATTCTACCCCCTCCCCCCAAAGTTAAGTCTCAAGTTACATCCTGCCCCTTCCCTACACAGTTAAGCCCCAAGTCCGATTTTACTTCCCCAAAGTTAGGTTCGAAGTTACGACCATGGCTATGTCTCTTGTTGAACTTCTCGGCGCATGCCTACTGCCACCTGATCCAGCCAGGAGAATTATCTTGATGCGGATTTCACGTGTCAGTGGCATTTCCCTGGTTCACCTGCATCAAAAGAAGCATCAATCGCGTATTTTCCTATGTATGCAGACTTTTGGGAAACCTTGTATACTGCGAGAATGAGAAGTGTATGGGATTTTTCTTGGTCGAGGGTGTGAGGATTGTTAATATTGAAAAAAAAACAGCATGTGTCTTTAAGGTGCAACTTGCTGGGTGAGAAATAAATTTGATTGTGATTCGTAATTTGTATAGGTTAAGATGTGTGCAGTGAATGGAATATCAAGAGATCCCCGAAAAGAGCTAAAGACGTTTCGCTTATTTACTGTTTAATCCATTACTGAAATAATAATAGGAATTTCCCTCTCACTTTCTTTAATACTAAATTTTATTAGTCCCAAACAACTTAAAATTGATCGAAATTATTACGTTCAAATCTCAATATTATTGACAAGAGTAGTGCAATAGTTTCCCCTCCACTCTCTCAACTTGCAACTGGTGTACCTCAGGACAGTGTTCTTGGCCTCTTCTCTTCATCGTGTTTCTTGATGACCTTCCAGAATATCTTTCCGACTCTTGTAGAAACCTCGTTTCATTTGCCCACGATTGCAAAATATACAACGAAATGCCAAATGTCAGTGATATGGCACTTCTGCAAAATAAGTTAGACGTTCTGATCAAGTGGTGCGAAATGTGAAACTTCAAACTTAAGAAAAAATATAAATATGCTGACCAAGGCAGTAATTTATTTTATTAAAAACATAAACTAAACGTAACGTTTCAACCTTCTAGCAAGGTCTTCATCAGACTCTGTATCAAGTCTGATGAAGACCTTGCTAGAAGGTTGAAACGTTACGTTTAGTTTATATTTTTAATAAAATAAATTACTGCCTTCGTCAGCATATTTATATTTTTTCATAATAATGGAAACAAGGCTTAATGGTGTTATAATTCAAACTTAACCGTCAAAAATGTACTACAATGTCGTTCTCCTTAAAGGAAAACACATTAAACAAAACAAATACTTCATAAATAATAATTGTGTACAAAGCGTTGCAACACAGAAGGACCTGGGAGTTATATTTGATGAGAAACTTTCCTTTTTTGAACACACCTCCGCAGTCACTAAGGGCTCCATGTGTATGTTGGGCCTACTCTATCGTTTTGCCGAAATAAACAACCTCTCTGCTTTCATCACTTTTTACAAATCTTTCGTTTCACCTAAAATTGAATCTCCGGACATGTCTATGGCATGCCATTCAAATTTAGATTATAAATTCTGTTTTAAATTTCTTCCTGGCCATTCTTTGATACCGGATTCCATCCACTAAACACCCACAAAAGCCCATTCTTCTGAAATTGTTAAATACCCAACCACCTCACGAGAAACATAAACTGGCAGACCATGTATTCCTGCACAAGATAGTAAATGGTACCATCAGAAGTGACCGCGATTTGCAGGAAGTTCCCTTTCGAGTGCCATCTAGCAAAACAAGAAGCACTCAACTTTTCGCTTCTCAGAAGCCAAGGTTATGTTTCATACAGAGTTCCCTGCTCTATTGTTTCCCCCTTGTACCATGTACCATGTTTCCTCCTTGTACCATACTGTACCATGCATTTTGAAGTAATTTGCGAAGTGCTTAGGTACATTACTTTTCGGTACTGTGTCTAAAATTAGCACTTTTTGTCCAGGTTGAAATGCAACATGCCGTGTGTGTTGGTCTGACTACTTTTTCTGTGTTTTGAATTTCTTCTGGAGATTTTCCTGTGCTTGTTCACGCATCGCTTGCAATATGTCTAGGCGTTCCTTGTTAGAGTGCTGCAACGAATTTGGATCTATTCCTAGCAATGAATCCATCGCATTCTTCGGTTCGTAACCGTACATAAGGTAATATGGAGAATATCTTGTTCCTGTATGTACTTCTGTATTTATCGCAAACGTTATGGCCGAGAGATACAGATACCACTGTGCACATTTTTTCATTACATACGGTCTCAGCCTTTGCTTTAATTTCTGAATATGTCTTTCGGCGAGTCCTACTGTTTCGTGGAAGTCTGTGTTTGCGAATCTGGGTCTGACGTTCAATATTTGACTCAATTGTTCCATGATTTTTTAAGTGTGCGCTGGTGCACGATCAAGCGTGATGTTGTCTGACACACCAAATCGCAAAATGATCTGTTCCATTAATGTATTGGCAATCGTTTCGGCGTCAACTGAAGGTAAAGATGTCGTTAACATGTACCTGGTCGCTTAATCAACACAGATGAGAACGTAGCGATGTCCGTGGTTGGCTGTGGCCTCCAGTGGACCGCACGTGTCGATGACCCACTTCCTGGCTGGGGTGGCGTCGGTTCGAACGTCTGTAGGGTGAGCTTCTTTGGTCCGAAATCTCTCTTCGACATCTGGCATTCGAGGCAACTTTTTGATTTCATGTACACCCATCGTTTTAATCCTGGGAAGTAAAATCCTTTCCTGAAATTTTCATACGTGGAAGATGGTGAAGCGTGAGCTGCACTGTATTCACTGCAATGAATCTTCTCGAAAATTTCATCTTTTAATTTGTGTGGAATGCACAAGAGAAGTTCCTCTGTTTTGTTGTATCGATGACGTCTGTACAGTTTGTTGTATTTGATGACGTAATACTGTGTTGCTCGTACTACTCCTGGATCTTACATCGGATCGTTGTTGATGACTTTAATGATAGGGCCGAATAATGGATCGTCTTCTTGATGTTGTCGAATGCTGAAGTTTTCGTCCTCTAGGTGGAAAATTAGTTCAGGGTTGTCTTCACTGTCGGCAGGAGCTTTCTCTGCTGGATAGCGGCTTAAAGCGTCTACAAGGGCATTTTCTGATGACTTGACATGTTTCACATCGAAGGAAAACTGCTGTAGTTCCAGAGCTCTCCGTGACAAAGGACCTGTCAAATTTGATGCTTGTCGTAAGTATGATATGGAGTGATTATCAGTTATTAAAGTAAAATGGCTGTTTAGCAAATACTATTTAAACGCCTTTACTCCATAGACCACTGCGAGAAATTCTAGTTCAAATATTGATTTCAGTAGGTGGAACCCAACGTTCTGGACACGTCCTTTGACCTACTTTTTATTTTACGACGTTTTACGAACTAAACTAACCTACAATGAGAGAAAAATGGACAGAAAAAGCTCTGGCATCACTTTTTAAGCTATTTTTTACCTCCTGCAAATTTTGCTCTTATGCTAACTCGTCCTTTGACCTACTTTTCGCCTTACGACATTTTACTATAAGGCTGTCTCCTCTTACGATATTTTTCTGTAAGGCGTAGTAGGTGGAATGGGCGATTCTGGCGACGTCTTTTGACCTACTTTTCGCGCGCAGTGTTGCCAGCTCCTCACTCGAAAAAATCACCAAGGTTTTTGTTTTTGGGTCTAACCTAACCTAAAGCAAGGAGCTGGCAACCTTGCTTGAGGTATTTTCTCGCAGTGTTGCCAACTCCTCACTCGAAAAAATCACCAAGGTTTTTTTTTTGGGTCTAACCTAACCAAAGCAAGGAGCTGGCAATCTTGCTTGAGGCTTGCCTTACAGTGCATAAAGCAAGGTTGCCAACCCACTGGTACTTTTGCCATAGCCTTTTACAAGAAAAAAAAAAGAGAAAGGGAAGAGTTAAACAACCGACAGCTTACCCACAGCCTTTTTTGCTCTAACCTAACCTAAAGCAAGGAGCTGGCAATTTTGCTTGTGCAATCAACCCGGTTGACCGCCCTCAAGTGGAGATCAGCGTTGCCAACTCCTCACTCGAAAAAAATCACCAAGATTTTTTTTTGGTCTAACCTAACCTAAAGCAAGGAGCTGGCAATTTTGCTTGTGCAATCAACCCGGTTGACCGCCCTCAAGTGGAGATCAGCGTTGCCAACTCCTCACTCGAAAAAAATCACCAAGATTTTTTTTTGGTCTAACCTAACCTAAAGCAAGGAGCTGGCAACTTTGCTTGAGGCTTGCCTTACAGCGCATAAAGCAATTTTTGCCAACCTGCACACACTGGGCAAGGAGAGCCGGCACTGCTGTAAAAGAGAGAGAGATGGGTGGATGGCAACGCAGTATGTGTGTGCGTGTGTGTGTATAATATGTAGCATTATTAACTAGAGTGTGTTGGAATCCCACTTACAACTAAAAAAAAATAGAGATGCCAACGTTGGTGTAAGATGAAGAGAGAGAGAGAGAGACCCATGGCTGGCAACAGTGGTGAGCGAATGCGCCATATCGTAATTTTCCAACTCCGTATATCGTGACCTTTGTAAACCTCTCTCGGGGGAACGATGTGCCACACACACGCGCGCACACACCTGTATTGTGACGCAAGCAAACAAACAAAATAATAATTGTTTTTTTTTTAGGATACCTGGCCCCTATAACCTCGCGAGGGTGCGTGGTGCCCAACACAGTTCTAATGGCCACGGCTAACAAAGTCATGCCTCTGTAGAGTTTCACGTGTTTTTTTTTTCTCAAACTTCTATGAAACTCTACAGAGGACCTCCGTGTGTAATGTGTGTGTTTTATGATTGAAGAGAAGAAAAAAATTTGGTTAAGAATAGAAAGTGTAAGAAGTAAAAAAGTTTCCGTAGGGTGCTGCATCTGAAAGAAAAAAAATATCCTCAAAATAGTGTACATAATATGATAGAAAAATATAAAAAAAATGTGAATGCAAAAATTAGTGTGAATGATTGTTTTTTTTAAAAAAAAAACGATAGAAAAATATAAAAAAAGTGTGAATGATTGTTTTTCTTTAAAAAAAATGATAGAAAAATATAAAAAAAATGTGAATGCAAAAATTAGTCTGAATAATTGTTTTTTTTTTTAAAAAAAAAGTGGTGCAATAAATAATACATACTTTTTTGATGAAGAAGTCTAATGGTGCGAGCAGGTTTCTTCCTCGTCATGACATCCCCATTCTCGGGTGTGGATGTTGCAGTCGAGTAGCCTCAATTTGGTGTCGTGGGGATCAAGCGCCACTTTGTTGATCGTGGATGTACGCAACTGGTCGATGGTGCTCGTGATCCGATGTTCGGTCATGCGTTTGATTTTTTTGTCGAACAAGCACGACTTGTAATGTTCTACGGTCAGTTTGTTTGTGCTTGAACGCCCCACCCCTTTTGCTTTTTTTATTTCGGTCTCGTCCTGGATTTTCACGGCATACATTTTCGCTCGAAGACCCGCAAACTCTGTGATGATGCGGCCGTTGACTTCATCCTTCATCTTCCCGATCGTCATTTTCTGGCTGTTGTCGAAGAGAGCGTGATCTTTGGGATAATTAGAGAAGTCGAAATGCTGGCTCATGTTTTTCAGATCTTCGTATAGATCATCGGTGTGGATGTTGTACACGAAGCTGTCCGTGTCGGTGTACGCCACCTCGATCGCCTCTCCATAGCGTGGTTTCATGATGTCGTAGTGAAACTTGTACATGGCCAGCTTTGACAACTCGAGGATCGCGACTCCCACGGCGATTGGTTTGTCGAATGTTATGTGGCGGAGAGCACGTTCGATCAATACCAACGTGTCGCTCAGTATCGTGAAGTTCTTGTACGTGGGCTGAGCGACGAGCTTGTTTATTTTCTTCGGGTCGGAGACCAAGTTGATATTTCTTCTTTTCCTCGAATCTTCCATGCTCTTGCCGTAGATGCTGTTGTTCATTAATTTGTATAGGTCTTTGTCTGCGGAAGAAGAAGCTGATGCTCGACGTTGAGTGTTGCCGCCGATATAGGGTGCTAGCCACCTGGTCTGTCTAAACTTCAATCCCGAGTGCACGCGCTTCAAAACCAATCCATGCTGGAGGTAGAATTGTAGGAGACGATAATGCACCACGTAATTCTTTTTGCTCTTGCAGGTGAGCATCAGCTTTTTCTCCGGAGCCGTTTCCAATACAGGTGCCATCGCAAATCCATGGTGTTCTCGATGAAGCGATGCAGGATATTCCAAATCTACTTTCAGGAAACATCCATTTTCATGATCTTCGCTCCATTCCAAACAACCTTGAAGTTCCTGCTCGCTCATCCATTCGTATTCTCCGATGGGCAGAGGCTCGGACATGGCATAACCATACAGGTTGTTCATGTCCCAGTATGCCAAGAAGTTTGTCGGTTTCCCTGCATCGAAATCGCCAACATATAGATTGTTGGCCTTGACGTATCGAAGGGGACACTGGACGATTCCACCGCGTTTTGCATCTTCGACAAACAAAAATTGATTGATGTTTTTGATGAGTTCTATCTTCACCTTCGTGGATTTTAACATCGCCTGCCAAGAATAACCCGGTGTGGTGTAGCTGAAAGCGGGGTCCAAACCATATGCTGCCATTCCTCTCGAGCGATGGAGATGAAAACGGTCGCTCAATAGCGTAACATCCAGTTTCAGATACAGATCGTGATAGTCGGCCATGGTTTGACAAGATAATGTAGACCAGACGAGCTGAGCATGATGGTAGTCCTCTTCGCTGCAACAGGTGTCGCTAAGACGACTGTAGAATGCTTCTCTCGGTGATAACGATGTTTCTGAGAATTTGGAAGCATCCGTCATATATTCGTAGGGGTAAACACCCTTGCGTCTCAACAGTGCTAAATGTTGGTCGCCAAAACATTTCCTGGTGGCGACCAAATCATCGTCGGTGAGTTGAGATGCCAGTGTCGCCAAACTCGAAGACAGAAATTGTAGGAGTCCAAGAAGCGAATTTCTATGTGATTGCTATTTCCAACGTCCACCTTCTTGCTGAATGAAATGAATTTCTCGTTGGTGCGAGCTATGACGCTAATGGGTTGAGCGTAGCATCCCATCTCCTTTATGAAGATTTTGGCGTCGTAGCCCTCCAAATTGTGAATGAATACTGGAATAAAATTCGCTTTCTTGACTTGAAGATTACAGTTGTTACACAGGGCGGCCACATATTTTCCCGTGTGATGATTGTGGTGGCGAACTTTGACATTTTCGAGGGTGAAGTTACTTTCGCACACATCACACTGAGAGGCAAGGTCGTATGCTTCCTTCTCTTCCTGGGTAAGAGGCTCCATTGCTTTGTTTTCTCTTAGTAGAGGAGCGAATTGTATGGCCATCCGTTTCAAGGTTTGAACAAATTTTTGTGGAGCATCATTGCCGTGATATAAAATAACATTGCCTGTGTTGTTGACCATCAATCCAAAAGCGCAGGCTTCGTGATGTAGAATTTCGGTGGTGCTCGATACGCTGGGATTCGGTTCGCATGTGGCGAGTGGAAGTTGGAAACTTTCAAAGTCGGCGCATATCACCACGGGATGCCAGAGTAACGCCTTGTAGTTGGAAAATGTCATGTCTCGAGAGGGCATTTTGATAGTCGTAGCCGAATGTTTACTGCACATTTCATGATGATCTCGGAGTTCTTCATCAGCATTTTTTTTCCTTGACCGTAGAATATACTCAGGCATCTGTCGCATACTCCAATTTTATGGTGATCTGTGGTAATTTGACTTCTTGTTAATTTTGGAAGATTCTGGATTAGACAGTAATGATAATTATCATCATCTTCGATCAGGAGTAATCTGATGACGCGATTACTTTTAATGTTGCTGTGTCTGAGAACGTAGATGGTGTTGTTTTTGTCTAATCCGAAGATGTGTACTGCTATATTTTCGTTTTTATCTGTCTTGTACTGTGCCTCAAATTTACTAATGTCTCGTAGATTTACAGGGTAATTAATGCCAGCCATAGGTTTTTCAAATTCTGAGAGATATTCTGGCTTGTTGTAGTGGTATAAACGATGTTTCTTATTATCGGCTGGGTGATGATCGGCAATGATGCACCACAAAAAGCATCTGTTATCTTCATTTTGAATGTTGATGATGGCTTTCTTACTGGCTATTTCCGGGGGCAAATTGATGTAGCTGGATGCTCCCATCGGGTTGTATCGTGCCATCTTCAAAGTTAAAGTGTGAGACGAACCGCAAAGTGTCCAACCCGATCCGCGTTCTTGGAAAGTCTCGTGCTTGTTCAACAAAGCGTCAAACATCTGGTTGCAAATGGCATCCACCTCATCGACGTCGGCGGCGTGGAGACTCTTTACACCAGTTTAATGATGGAAAGTTTCTCGCTCTTTTTTTACGTTTTCGTAAATGACGGAAACGATGAGGTGGATTTTCAACGAGCATTGCAACAAAGCTTCGGTGATAGACGAAATTAACTTGGTTTTGACCGAATGAAAAAAGTTGTTTAGATCAGATGTTTCTTCAGATTGGAAAGTCTCCTTGGTTAAAATATTTCTAATATTTTCGCCGGCACTTTTCTGCTTTTTTCGTGGCGCTTGATCGTCAACATCGAGCTCTCTCTTACTTGATCCTTCGCCATGCACATTCTTCCGATGTCTACTCAAGTTAGAAATAGATATATATATCCCACATTGGTCGCATGCACGTTTCGCTTCCTTCTTCTCCATTTTTTGCTAAGAAAAAAAAAGATGGTTACTAAAAATTGCACATTTTTTTGTGGTGTTATTTATATTAGATACGTTCTCAATTTTTTCTTAAATAACCAACATGAATCTCTTTGGTTTCCGAAAGCAAACAATGGAGACTGTACACCGCACGACGACAGATCATGAATTTCTACCTTCCGTATTAACTAAACTCAACGGTCTGTTGATCATTCACCTCAACAGCATTTGGACGAAATTGGATGAGGACGTGGGCAAGATATTTTATGTTTTTAATAACAATTAACATTTCTACGAAATTCCGATCGGTGGGAAACTTCAAATCACCGTGAATCCGGAGAACGTAGGCGAAATCAAAATATCTAGCGGCAAGAACATTTTTCGAATCAAGCACGACAAAATGCTTTCTAACATGGCATACGATGTTTCTGCAGGAGATTACCTTTACATGGAACTCCTCGGAGATTACGATAAACTCATTCCTCTCTTCGTAGAATTACGTATCGTCTATCCTATTATAAATAACCGTTAACCAAAAATGCCTAACGACATTTTCGGCAACACCAAGCGTGTAGACCACGCAGAAGAGATTCTCATGTTGGACGTCCGAATTAAAAAGTTGAGGACCGATTTGATCGCTTTGCAGGAAACCTTAAACGAAAGTTTAGAGTCGGAAATCGCTACGCTCCAAACGCAATGTCTCGACCCCATTCTGAAAATCGATTCCGAACTGAAAACGCTCATAAAAAATTATGTCGACGTTCCTTCTTACGACAGCGTTCAAAATATACAGTTGAGCGTGGATTCGCTTCAAAATGATTTGGCCAAATTACAGCAATTTCAATCGAAAAATGAAGATTTGGAAAAATTGAAACTCGAAATCGAAGAACGAACTTCCGCAATCGAAAAAAATTTCTCTGAACTTCAAACCGTCGTGAAGGATATTGATGTAGAACGCTTGCACGTCGTCGTTTCCAAATTACAAGAAGAATTCGCCAGCACGTTGGAAGAAATTAAATCCAAGTTACAGACTTTGGAAGATACCATGACGAACCTACCATCGTCAGACGAACTGCAGGTCATCGGCAAGAGCGTTGCGAACATAAAAATTCAATTGGAGGCTTATCAAGATTTCGAACACATTCAAACCACCATCGCTACGCTTCAGGCGTCTCTGGAGTTGATCAACGAAGAAATTAAAAATATTCACGCTGAAGCGAGCGCGTTGACGAGCATTCAGGACACGTTAATCACGGTTCAGCAGAAGATCGAATATTTAGAAAATTTGAACGTTGAATCCAATCTTACTCATTTTCATCACGTACTCGACAACATACAGGGTGATTTGGAATCGTTACGGACGAGCGTACCTTCGAGCGAAGATTTGGAAAAATTGAAAACGGCCGTGACGGCACTATCCGAATCGAGCGACATCAAAAGTTCGTTGAGCGATCTCGAGAGTAGGGTGGCCAATCTCCCCACCTCAAAAGAATTACATGCTTTGAAAAGGAACATATCACGTATGCTGAAACGATTGGAAACGGAAACGGCGAACGTGGAACAGATTCGAGACGAACTTGCTTCGCTGGTGTCGACGCTGCCCACTTCGCAGAGCGTAGCCGATCTTCACATGCAGTTTACCGAGATGCGAAGCATCGTGAACGATCTTACCGAGAAAAGTTCGAAATTGAATCAAGTCGAGAACCTTCAGAGTATTGTCGTCAACATCAAAAATCAAGTTGGAGTGCTGGAATCCACGCAGGAATCGACGCTGGCCTCTTTCGGTGGCAAGCTGCAAGAACTCAACGAAAACTACAAGCAGTTGAACGTGGAAGTGAAAATCAAACCGTCATTTTCTACAGATACCATAGTCGAATATTTGTTGCCCGTACAAAATACACTGGGACAGCTTCACAGCAACCTCGTTAGCGTCGACACTAAATTCGCTAAATTGTTCACCTTGCAAGCCATCGAAATCAACAGCGTACCCAATCAACAGAGAATCTCCACGTTCGTCGAAGGTAACAAACTGTACATGTTACATCCTTATCATCCGTACTACAAGTTTCTCCTCGATGGCACGATTCAGATAAACGAATTTTCGTACTGGTCTCACGGCAGAAAAGCTAGCGTTCCCACCATGACCTTGATATCGAATCGTGGTGTCCAGAAAGCAGGAAACATTCCTCTGGCACGTTGGAACGAAACGCGCAACATATATGAAATACACGAAGACGAAGATCTTACCGTTTTCGACGTGAGTGCCGGCGATAAGCTGATCATTCAAAACACGAGCGAGGTGCCACCCTCTTTGAATCCCATCACGCTTGTGCTTCTCTTGAAACGTAATCTATAAAAAAATGTCTAGGCAAGCCATCGTCGAAGAATTGCATAAATCTGCACGCCGCAACTACGAACGTTTGGCTGTGGTAACCAAGGGCATCGACGACCTCTGGCAAAGTGACCTCGTGGAGATGAGTAGCGGCAATTTGAAAAACGTGCATAAATTGAACAAGGGCAACAAGTACCTTCTCACCGTCATAGATACGTTTTCGAAATTCGCATGGGCTCTACCTTTGAAGGCGAAAACGGGAACGTGCGTCACGGAAGCATTCAAATTAATTTTTCGCGAAAGCGGCGGCAGACGACCTCGGTTTCTGCAAACGGACAACGGTAAAGAATTTTACAACTCCGTATTCCAAAAGTTTATTCAAAAACATGGCATTCGACATTATTCGACCTTCAGTCACATCAAAGCCAGCATCGTGGAAAGATTCAATCGAACCTTGAAAACATACATGTGGAAGCGATTCACGCTTCGGGGAAATTACAAATGGGTCGACATCCTGCCGGAACTCGTCGACACCTATAATGATACGGTACACAGAACGATAGGCATGAAGCCAGCCGACGTTACGAAATCTGACGAGCAGCGTTTAATTTCTACCGTTTACTGTCCAAAGTACACACCCACGACAAAGAAAGCTAAATACAAAATTGGAGACCAGGTGAGGGTCAGTAAATTGAAGCGAACGTTCGACAGGGGTTTCACAAAAAATTGGAGCATGGAACTCTTTACCGTGGTTCGAGTTTTACCTGGAAACCGACACACGTATATAATAAAAGATAGTAGCGGCGAGATTTTGAAAGGAAGATTTTACGAAGAGGAACTCTCTAAAACGAAACACCCCGACACGTACCTCATCGAGAAAGTATTGCGTAGGAAAGGTGACAAACTGTTTGTCAAATGGCTGGGACTTCCGGAAAAGAGTTGGATCGACGCGGACTAAGTGATCTTGTGAGTACGTGGAACGTGGTGAAGCGTCTACCGGATCCGGAAAGTCAAACGAGAAAAAAAAAGAACGGCGAGTTGCTTCCCGACAGCATCCGCTGTCTGATCGTAGGTCCTTCGGGGTGTGGGAAAACGACACTGCTCGTGGACAATTTTCTCCTCGCACCGAATTGGTTAGATTGGAAGAACAGGCACCTGTACGTGTTCTCGAAAAGTTTGAAGCAATCCAAATACCAGCAACTGATGAAAGTGTACAATGGTCTGGACATTGCAACGTTCGCCTCGGAAATAAAACCACTCGACGATTGTCGTGAAAATTCAGTCGTCGTGTTCGACGACGCCATCCTGGAAAATCAAAATGAAATTCGCAACTTTTTCACGCAAGGTCGTCACAAAGGAATAGATTGCTTTTACCTAGCTCAAACGTTTTCCAAAATTCCAAAACAGTTAGTACGCGACAACGCTAATTTCATATGTTTGTTTCGTCAAGATCACACCAACCTCAAGCACGCGTACGATGACTACGTAGGCGGAGACATGAACTACAATCAATTTTCGGAAGGCTGCTGCTCTACTTGCTGGAACGGTGACGATTTCGGATTCGCGACGATCGACATGACGAGGAAACACAACGACGGAAAATACAAAAACAAAATCAACGATTTTCTAAACGTTGCAACGTTGTGAGAAACGACGTGTATAAATAACGTCATGACGAAACGGAAAATCGAAGAGGAAAATCTCAAGCTTCGCGATTACCTCGCGAAACGCTTCAAAGGTTGGAAATCCGAGAATCGCGGATTCTACGAAGAGAAGAAACGTCAGGATCAACCTGTGATCGATGCCATCAGCGGATTAAAGAAATTAAAAGTGTCACGGAACAAAATAAAAATTTGATCAACGAACTCGTGCCGCTCGCAGCTAAAAGTTACGCCGTACCCACGCCCATTTCGAGCATTCCTTCGACGCCGTTCGAACTGAAGGATGCCCCGGCACGACGTCGAGCCATTGGTAGCACGTCCTCTTCGGATAAAATCGAGTTGGGGCCTTTGGCGCGAGACTACCTGAGTACGGGGAAATTCGACAAGGATGAAGTGTTCGGATTGTATCCTAGCATGGAAACCAACGAAGGCGGTGGTGTGGTGTGGAAGATTGGGAAATCGAAGGTGACCTTCGAAGGCAACGATATTAAAGTTAATTTAGGCGACAAGGATAGTTGGAACAGGTATCCGGGTACGGTGGGACTGTGGGAACTCGTTGCCAAAAAGCAGCCGAAAGATTACACCGACGAAGATTACCAGAGTTACAAGGAAATTTTGATCATGACGGATGCCTTGTACCAGAACAACGACGCCTCGCAGAATAGGGTGAAATCGAGCAGCGGCGAGAAGTACAGGAATCTCATCAAACCGATTTGGAACCAGGTCAAAACAGGCAGCGGCGTCAAACGCTACAACACGTTACCCAAAGAATTCGTTTGGGTGGACGACGTTAGGAAACTCGTGGACCGATTGTTGGTGATAGCCGGCGAAGAGAATGCAGGCAACCGTAATTTCTACAACGAGAAGGTTGGCATCGTGGACATGATCAGCACGAAACTTTCCAACTTCATCGTGAACGACGACAAGGGCATAGGTTACCTGATCAAAATCATCAACACGCTGCCTCCGAAATTTTGGAACGTGGCCGAAGGAAAGGGACTCGTGAACGACATCATCAACAAGTTACCTTTCGAGATGCATCTACCTGGCTACCAGTACTGCGGACCGGGTACCAAACTCGAGAAAAGATTGGAGAGAGGAGACAAGGGTGTGAATCCGTTGGACGCGGCATGCAAAGATCACGACATCGCCTACAACACCACGCAGACGGATCTGGACGCACGTCACGAAGCAGACAAAAAATTGGAACATGCAGCTTTCGAAAGGTTCGTGAGCAGAGACGCATCGCTGGGTGAACGGGTCGCCGCACTGGGTACCACCATCGCCATGAACACAAAACAAAAATTGGGGTGGGGTATATAAATAACATACAGTAAAAAAACAACATGGCTTGCATAACTGATTTGCCGCACGAACTACCATCTAAAATATTCAAAAAAGTAGTTAACAAAGATGTTAATAAACTTGTGATCATAGCTAAAACGACGCCGGCATTTCGCATGGGATGCGAAATAGTTCTCAAGGACCGTCTTCGGGAGATCAGTGGAATGAGGTGCGGTGATCTCGACACTCTTCTGTCGGCCGCGGGGGAGAAATTGAACGAGAGGTTGGACGAACTGCACGAGGCGAGGCAGGGAAGAAGACGATATACTGATGATTGGAGAAAGTCCAAACAGGAAACTGAAGAAATCATCACGCACATCATCGCGTTTTCCGAAGCACGAACTTTCTTCCTCTGTTAAAAAAATCTTCGATACAAATCGTGAAAAAAAATATATATAAATAACACACATCGTGAAAAAAAATAATCTTCTTAATAGACTTAAATGTTTTGCATAACATGAAATACTGTTAATGTGAATGTGTTATTTCTAATGTTCAATATAGAAAGCAGATAACAAGAAAAAGAAGAAAAGAAATGTTGCAAGTAGATACGGAACCTCAACCCAAACACATATATGATCAGACAGGATGTCAACAATGCATTCATAACTAACATGTGATTATTCAAAAATTGAAATAGTGCAGTGGGAAACAATCAACTAACTAACTCTCTAGGCTTTTTAAACCCCGAAGAGAGCAAATACAAGCACAAGCGTAAATAATTAAATAAGTTCGAATCTTTCGATCTAGGTATGGATGCAGACAGGTACTAAGCTTTAAGCTTGCTCGTGTTCAAAGTGACTCGAGCTATATTCAAGGCCCCTTCTTATCGCAAAACACTGTGCGTCGATGCACAACGTCTGCACCCAGCAAGTTACAAGTGACCAGAGTCGAATTTTAAAAAGAATCTGAAGAATGATAGATTTCATCAGAGGCGGCTAGGTGGGCACTAGCTCAACATGCATAAGTTTAAGTCATAATTCCTGACAAACAAAAAGCTTATTGAATAAGTATTCGAATAGTAACACGTGCTTTATCCTGTAACATGTAAGATACTTATCGGGATTACAGCGTAGTAGTGTCAATGGATCCATGAAAACAAAATAAAACTGAATGGTTGCTTTAGATAAATATTTAAAAAATATATTTTTCTTCATTCCCTTGTATTTTCTTATTTTAATAATAATAATAATAATAATAATAATAATAATAATAATAATAATAATAATAACCCATGGGTCGACAATCCTCGAAGGGCCTTGACCTATCTCCCGACTGCCAGTCTCCCTCCCACAGTCCTACCTAGAGGTGTGGAGTTCTTCAACCGGTAATGGGGTGACGTGGGATAAGTACGTCGAACCCCAGCCGTTATAGTAGATTTCCCAGACCCGATTACGCTACTCACTAGTAGCTCCCCAATTTCCTCACGATGGTGGGTTGCTACCGGTCCTGTACCCAGGCAGAGAACCCTAAGACTGAACACAGGCGGACTCGAACCCATGAGCCCATGACGTCCCTCAGTCGGAGTCCAAAGCACAGCGCCTTAGACACCACAGTCAAGGAGGGGGAACTTTTCTTATTTTACTTTTGGCTAATCGCGACGATGAGAAAGAAATATAAAAGGTCACGCACAAAGAAGAGGACGGACCTTCAAACCTCTTAGATTACGAGTTCAAGCCCTAAATATGAGAATTTTAACCTTAGACCTCAATTTCAAAATTATAAACAAAATGCCTATTTATACTAAACTTCTCATGGAGGACAAAAGAGTTTGTAACTGTGAAACTAGCCTGAATGCAAATTGACATTTTTTCATGTGAGTAAGAATGAAATGTGTGGCACACAGAGATACTTTTGCGAAAACAATTAATTGTGTCATCTCCCACCAGCATCTCTGGAGCAAAGCCAAGCATAGCAGAAGAGAAGGGGAGAGGGGAAGGGAAGGGAGGATCGACTGGACAGAGCGAAACAGTGCACGCTGCCGGGAAGGCTAGTAACTGCAGTGGTTTTCCTCCCTCCACGCAATCCCGTTCCTCTCACGTGTTCATCGCTGCTCAGATACTTGTTTTCGTTCATCTGCTCCAGAGATAAGTGGGACAGAGTGTAGTTTGCATACATGTAGCATGTAAAGAAACTTATCTCAGAATGAAAATTCCACACAGTTTTAAAATGTTTGCTTCAGCAATGAATGACTGGAAACGGATCACATAGCAAAAATCTAGTAGTCTAAAATTAATTTGAAGACTTGAAAGTATCTATTTACTAGATTCCAAGTTGTAAGGAACTATATCGCAAATGTTCATGTAACCGTTATGAAATTACAAATAAATTATTCACAAGCTTAGATATACTAATACGCAGAAAGAAATTCAGAGTTAAATGCATGTGTATAAAGTAATTCTAGAAGTACAGAGCTATATCAGAGTACTGAACTTTTCTTTTGCAGGATAACGTTTACAATATTGAGGCGAGAGAATGATTGAGAATTGTTGTTCCAAGGGAAACGAAGGGCGTAGTGTATTGGTTAGAGTTCTTGAAAGCATTGATTGCGGTCCCAGGTTCGATCGTCCATACTAGAAAACATATTTCCTCTTCTATTAAACAAGAGCATGGTAACATTATTTGTAATAGTAGTGTAAAGTGGCTACATAGTTCAGCATCTGGAATGTATATATATAAAAAAAACAAATAAATGAATTGACACACGTTCAAAGGGATATTTTCATGTATAAGATCATGAATTATGATACTCTAACGATAATTCTGTACTCGTTTAAAGACATTGAAAAATATTAATGAAATAACTCTTCATATTTGTGGCAATTCAGGATATACAAATTTTACCCCTTTTCCCACTTGAGATCAATGCAAGGATACCTCGAATGAAAAGTTTTCAACATATATCCCATTGTGTTCATTGTCCACGCTGTGTGAAACGGAATGATTCAGTTTGGAATTAATGATGGGGGGAGGGGAAATATTAAATTACAACATCTTCATTTCAACGAACCAAGAAGTCGAGATAAATTGGATAATTCTTATCAATGTTAAAATTACATTCATGTTTTTAGTGGTATAATCGCAGCGAAAAGCAATGATCTTACGTGAAAGATTTCATCTTGCTCTGAACTCAGCCAAAAGGCATATGGCACCGATCTAATACATTCTCCAATATGCTTCAAAACATTATTGAGTGTTTTGTTTCATGTCGATAATTTGATCAATGCATCAATTCTTGACGAAGAGACGATATTTTCTCCAACTACGTCTTCTCTCCTTTCGTTTCCATTCTCTTCTATTTTCTCTTCTCCGTCTCTATTTTTCTCGCATCTTGTCTGCATCCCACTCTTCTCCACTATTCTTATCTCCTTTCCTGTCTTAGATTTCCGAATCAACAGCACTCTTCTCCTCTTCTTTTCATTCTTCCATTTTACTCTCTTTTACTCTACTCTCCACTCCCCTCTTCTTGTCTCCTCCTCTCCTCTCCTCTCCTCTCCTCTCCTCTCCTCTCCTCTCCTCTCCTCTCCTCTCCGTGTCCTCCTCTCTTCTTTGCTCTAATTTCCTTATCTCTCCTCGATTTTTCCTTTCTTCTCATTACTTCTCCTCTACTCGTCTATCCTCTCTTTCTTCTCTCCTCTACTTTTCCTCTTCTCCTTTCGCTTTCTTTTCTCTTCTCCTTTGTCGTCTTTCGTTTCCTCTAACCTCTTATCCTTTGCTTAGGCTCATCAGCGATGAAATACTAGAACACCTAGTTTCTTTTCTTTCAGAAAGAAATTCGTCATTTGCGATATAATATTGATATTTTTAATAATTTTATACAAAAATACTTCTTTTCATTTCTTTCGCGTATTTCACAAATATCTATTGTGCATGTGGTAACCCTGAAATTGAGCCTAACTCTACACGCAACCCACAAACGCCTTGAGTAAATTGGGTTGCCTAGTTTAAAATGTTGTTGTCCTAAAACTTTTGAGAGACTGTACCACGCATACGCTTGTGTTTTTGACATACACGAATCACCAAATGCCTTTCGGTCTCTCCGATGGCGCAGTGGTAGCATTTTCGCCTTGTAATCAAGGGGTCGCGGGTTTGATACCCGTTGGAGGCACAGTGCTTCGGATCCCACTTTGGACTGTAGGTCTAGTCCCGATTAGCCTTACTGTGCATAAAGTATACTTAAAACACCAACTCAAACCAAACTAAAACCAAAGGCCTTTTGTAGCATTTTCAACAATTCACCACACGATAGTCCGTTGGCAACACAAAATTTCAAACAAATTCTTTGCTCGATACTCGTATTTGTCTCCATTCTGCAAATACTCGTGAACACAACAAACGTAAACAGCTGCTGTGCACAAACTGATGGATAGAATAATCTACCATTCTGCGTGACCATTCAGTACAGTGCTGCCATCCTACGAACAAAATTAATTCTCGATTCTTCGAATGTGGGACTTTTACCAGCCAAATTCCGGGTATTTTTTTTACTGAGAGTATAACTATATACAAAGAAAGTGATATAGATGTATACTCATATACATACATACAAAAGGACGATGCTAATATAACTCTGTATTTTAAAGATTATTATAGAATACAAACTGCTTGTTATCTCCATTGGAAGATCCTTCCTGTTTTGATTCACTATTCCAAAGAAGAATCATAATTCTTGCGAAATAGCCGTGGAAAACATTTGCACCCCCAAAACGAGGTAGCACGATAAGCAGCTGGGGTGGTTCTCAGGCGGCGATCGACTCTCGAAGCTCCTTCGGAAATCGCGGTGTGAAGGATGATGGGCGAGCGTTGGCCCCATGAAACGTGCAGGAGGAGACGGTAAGCAGTCGGTCCGACGCAATGTAGAAGAACAGCGACTGTCTGTTTATTGTAATGCACGACGGTTGCTCTGGGTCTCCAACGACGCAAGCTGGTTTCGCCGTCGCGGCAAAGAAATCGCGAAAAATTGCAGACTCTGGTGGTTCTAAGGCTCCTCCGGAGGATTTTTATCAAGTGTTCCTGTTCCAAAATTTTCTAAGGTTTTATCTGATTCTGTCGTTTTGACGTTTTGCTGAACAATGGTTCTGGGTTTAAGTCTGTTTGGTTGATTTGATCCGGTAGCCTAGCCGAACCCGGTAGAAACCGAAGAACGTCACACATCCTGACGTCATTGCTGATTCTGCATACGAGTGTTGTTTCTTACAAATAATGAATGCCTCACCGAGTTTCGGTAGATGGCTTGAAATGGCTTGAAGAAGTTACGATTTTACGATGTCTCCCTTGTTATCTCCTCAATACATAAACAAACTATTCAAAAAATAATCTGAATAAGAATATAGTTCGGAAGGCTGAAGAAACTGTTTGTGAAGATATTCAAGAGTTGCTGGAAGTGTGGCGCTAAATCAATGATTTGGTGCTGCGTTAGTTTATTTATATTCTTCAATTATGGATTCCCATACTGCGTCATAGTTGTGCAGGATAAAGTAGTTGCAGATTAAATCGAATTATCTCTAAGACATTTTAGAAAAAGCCTGTTAAGAAAAAAATATTTAAACTACCATTTCTCATGTAAGTATTTCTATGAGTAACTGAATTCAACATTAAATTCAACCGAAATGGTAAAGTACACTTTTACTAAATAATATAAATATAAATTATTAACATTGTTTGACATCTGAAACCGGAAGTTATGCTCATTTAATTTTTTGCAATACAGGGAACGATTAACTAATGTACGAAGGACTGCTGTACTTGTAGAAAGACGAAATAGCAGCTATTCAATAATACCTTGGCACCATAAATACTTGTTCTGGTACAAGTGTCAAAAGCTCAGCCTAAATTTATTACGTTTGAGCCTATGCCGATTTATCGATATCGGAGAGTATCGGTTGATTTTACTGACCGGTACTGGCCGATACCATTCCGGGATTTTGGTCCTTCACGGGGTAACCAAAGATACGGCGCCACAGTTCCGCGGAGTCTAATTATCTTGGAAATTATTCATAATTCGAAGTTTCTGCTAATCTTGCATCAGTGTTGTGTTAAAAACTGAATTTTGTGATAACATAACATGTAATTCAATATTCTGATATTATTCCTGAATATTTTAAGGCAGAAATCTTGGTATAATTAGACCGAGATACTTAAGGACAACAATACTTTTAACAACTTTTCATTATTACAATTTTCAGGTATCGGTAACGGTATCGGTGGAATGAGTGAGAGTATCGAAATTTGTTCAAAGTGGTATCCGCTCTGAATTAAAGCCTGTTCGGCGAAAGAAGAAACTTCAAATTTATATTTATGTCTTTTCCGTCGAAAACCAGGGAGGGTTACATGAACCGTCGAGACAATCGGCCTTGTCCAGTTGCTGTGGTAAGGGGAAATTCTCGTGGTATCCTGCGTTGCCAAAGTTTTCGTTTCGAGTCGTTTTCTAAACAGGTGGCGCCCTCAACAAGGATACGCATGGCGAGCATAATGCTTGCCGCCGCGTAGCAAGCGAATGGGTCCCCGATTCCCTGCCTCTCCCTGAAATGCGAGCGAAGGGGGCAGGATGATTATACAAAGTGTCGTGTGCGACTGGCCAAGAATCCGGCGAGTAGCAAGACTGCCTTTCCAGTCCTTGAAACTCCAACAACTGGAGGGAAAAGTCTGGGTTTCCTGACTTTTTGGCCGGTCGGGCTTGAAAAGTTTTTTGAAATGCAATGTGGCATTCATTTGTACATATATTTTTAAAATAATATGATTCCAAACGTAATATGTATATTATGTTATCGCCTTCTTTAATTGTAGAAATTATTCACTATTGCAAGCAATATATAATAACAATAGGTAGATATGATAAATTATTTATTTTTTTGAAGTTCTTGTAGGATGAAATGATGGAAACTTAGAGGTGTTCGGTCTTATTTACCCTTCTCGACCACAGTGTCGTGCACATCCTGTGACTCCAATGAAACACGTGATATGATTTCCTCAACCCAATTTGAACATGCGTTACTTCATATTTCTCAATATAGTTTTCAAACATGCAATAAACACTTGTGTTGCATCGATTATCTTATTCCATTTTCCATTTCCTACAACGAGCATTGCGTATTTTCCCCACGTGTCGTGTCTGCGTTATAACAAATTGATACCATTGCCTGCTTGAAGGCGTGACCAATTTTGACAACGTTGTCACGAAAAAAAGATAACAGCTTGATGAATTCGCACGCATATCAGATAGCCTGAATTTCCAATGAAGAACTTAAGGAAATTTTCCATTACGTAACAAACTTACAGCGCATTTACTTAAGTGCTTCTCATCTAAAGAACAAAACATACCTCCCTTGAGGGCCAAGGCCTGCCAAGAAGCTTCTCATTGGGTGACGCATGGTCAGTGCATCGAATCAAATGCTGCTGTCTTCGAGCATTGAGATGGACTCTTCCAATGATTTGGGTAAATATTCCAAACAATATTACCTTTATTTAATTGTGCAATCTTGACAATAATTGTTTTTAGCATTGAAATATTTATAACACTCTTGAATAATGCCTTGTATTGCACTTATCACTTAAATGCATCCCTTATAACTTGTATTTATGAAATATTAGCTTAAACTTATCATTAATTTAATTACATATAGGGCTTCATACAAACTGCTCAATGGTTTAGCGGAGTATATAATGAATCTGAAAAGACCATCCATCTTCGTAACGCTGAAGAGTTTTCGACAAAATTTTCGTTTCACCTTTCAGGTGAATAAAAATCTGAAAAAGGTTACAGTTACCTCATAATTCAAGAAATATTCTGACCCTGGTGCACCTCACTCTACCACTCCGACGTATGTTTGTGCTACACAATTACAGGCACCTATGGAATTCTTGGGAACATGTTCTTCAATTTTGATCTGCACGAGAAAGAGCGAACCTGCATCTAATGATTGAAGAGTAGAAAATCCTAAAATGCGTTCTTTCACCTGACCGCGATATAAATATCTGTCTTGTTCCTTTCTCGCAATGTCTTTTGTTTCATCTGGCATCAGTCCGAATACTTTCGCCTCTTCCAATTCCTGGCTTATTTGCTGATAATAAGTTTGGACATTACGCAGAATAGTTAGATTTTAATTTAATTTTGAGTGTAATTTGCATTTTAAGGTTCAAGTTCAATACATTTCCGAATAATATCCCCTCATTTCGAAATTAAATTCAAGAGTTTCGAATAAATTTCCTTTGTTAAGGTTTGCATCAGACTCATCACATCGAAAATCAAGTCCCTGAATAGTAAGAAGCCGCCTTGCATCGACAACAACTGACATGTAGTGTCTGTTTTCTTGGATCACCTTTCGTCCCGAGTTCGATACCCGGTGGAGGCACTTTAAACTGTAGGTCCAGTCCCGATTAGTCTTACTGTCCATAAAGTGGACTTAAAATACCAAATCAACCAACCAACCAACCAAATCTTGAATCACCTTTGAATGTATTTGACTAATTAGCATTGTCACTAATTAGCATTGTCACTAACGACCCACGATTAGAATAATTGCATATTACATATACGTATATATCAAAACAAATTAATATTTGTTAGTGAAGTTGGTATTGTAAGCAGGAAAAGTGATATCATGCAGAATACACCATTTAGAAAAGGTTAAAACCGTCATAATCTTAGAATGACCTCTCTTTTTACTCGATATTTATTTAACTTCAGATGGGTAGGGAGCAAAGTGTCCGACTGGGGGGGGGGGGCTCCCGTCCCTCTGCCCCCTCTGGCATCGTTACTGCATGGGGCCTCTTGGGCAACAGTTTCGTCGTAATCGTTACTCTGCGTGAATGCATGCAAAAGGCGTAATGCGTGTTAATGATAGAGTGAGCCACCACGGATTAGCTACGTCATTCGGGTTGGCTTTCTGTCGTCTATATTACAATATAATGAGAGACTGCTGAAGTTAAATGTACAACTCTCACGCAAAATATATTATGGTGTGAGTGACCAATTAAATGGCTTAAACCCATTCTTCTTTCAATTAATCAGAAAAAAGCGACGTAGCACTTATTAGTTGCCTGAATTCTCAGAGGTGCTGAAGGACAGGAAACTGATTTTCCTCTTTTAATTTGGTCTAAAACCCCACTGCTAAGGAACATGTCTTCCAAACTTACAGCACAAACAACTAATATAAATAACCAATGACATCATGTTGTTCTTTTTTATCAACACCAAAATTTCATACGACTATTATCGACTCGTACCTCACGTGACGTTTTCCTTCAATCGATATTTCAGAAGTTTTATTTTTCCATGCCATGGGAGTTACATGTACAGCAGCAGTCAGTGTGTTTCATTTAGACATTATTAATGATTACGGAACATTGTTGTGTATTTTGCTTATTAATATTCACAACTGAGTTAAATTCAAAGCCAAAATTAATTCTCCTTACCAGCGGCGGCGCCAGAATTAATCATCAAGGGGTGCTGAAGGGTTGCGGAAAGAAATTTCGGTGGTGCGATGCTGAAAATAAGGAAAAACCATGAAACACGCATGCAACCTTTCAAAACTGAGGAGCAAAGTGCCAAAACGGGGGGATTGGGGCAAGGACAGTTTAGCATAGGGCGGGAGCAACTGCACTCCTATCGCCGCCACTGATTAACAAAAATTGCTGACTGAAATGAAATTGTATGTGTCAAATATAATAACTTTAGATTGACATCCATTTTCCAGGCAGACAGTGTCCCCATTGCCTTCCCCCTGGACTTACACGATGATATGTATTAAGTCATACTCCAAGAAAGTGGTGGTACAGTGTAAACATTCAGATACACGTTGTAGCAGTCTTATTGAACTATGCAGTGAAATAAAAAAAATGAAATTATCCTTGTCTTTAAAAACACAATTTTTGAACCTTTTAAATGTTACCAATGAAGGTACCAAATACATAGTACATTGTACGTTCCGTCTGCCACTTTAGGACAAAACGCGAAGTGCACAGCAACTTCGTCTTCGTTAAAATCCCTTCTGCCGCACTATCCCCAACAACGAACTGTAAAATTTCTTCTTACGGGTTTTGAAAAAGCCTGAAATGGTAGACCTAAGTTTACTAGACATGTTACGTGGAACAAATACACAGAACGTATTAACAAGAAAACTACCCTTCACGTTACAACTCGCGTTAAAAATTCCCCGAGCACGACAGTACGCCACTTAATTGATTTCTTCGAAATCTTAGGAAAGTATAAATTGGCATTTCACAAGGTTCACACTTTAGTGTATTCTCTGTAAAAAATTCCAGTTTCCAATGCAGCGTGTGAAATAACCTTTTCGTCTTTGAAACCTTTGAAAAGCCTTGCTCGAAACCAGGGTTTCGGAGCAGAGTGCGGAGCGTACTAAAGGAGCGCTCCGGGGCGACTCCGAAGCGTAGCTACTACACCGCTCCTCGCTCCGGAGCGGAGCGTGGTACGACAGCACTCCGATCCGGAGCGGAGTTGTTCGGCTTTCTGAGACACACGCTCCGATCCGGAGCGGAGCGTGATACAGCAGTACTCCGCTCCGGAGCGGAGTGGTTCAGATTTTTTAGACGCACGCTCCGATCCGGAGCGGAGCGTGAGACAAGAGCACTCTGCTCCGGAGCGTGGTGCTTTTGACAGCACGCTCCGATCCGGTTAAGAGTTTTTTTACACGAATGCTGTAATGCAACTATGAATAATGCGTAACGATCTTACCAAGAATCTTAACCATTATGCTTAGGTGATATAGCTTTGTCATTCATTCATCCTCACTGGTGAGCACTCGCCCTTGGCAGATAACTTGATGGTAATGGGCGAGAGGTTACTTTTACACATGAAATGGCACAACACTAAGATTTTGGGTTTATATCTTCTAGTTTAGATCAACATGGTCAGAGAAGGATATTACCTGTCTACTCGATGATGAAGAGTTCCTCGGAGAAGACTCTTAGAGTTGCGCTATGCAGACTCGCTCAAGCTCCCCGATGTTTCTCGTTCCTCGATCCAAAGCAAGAGCCCCCACGTCGCTCGTTACACTCTAACTTATCCTTTCTTCCACCACCTGGTTATTGCTCTCTAATCCCAGTTGATCAGCAACTTAATTCCTATCCTATCAAACAGGAAGATTGGTTTAATACTGACCTAGCATTCTTTGAATGCTTGAGAGAGTAACGGCCGACGAAGGAGGTTATTGCTTTTGGCTTGCTACATTTCTCTAATCAGGAGAACCTGTTACGAATGGGAATGTGCAGTACATTAAAGCCGACTTCCGTGACGGAGTGGTTATAGTGGAACCACATGGAAAAGAGCCTGCAGTCCTATTTCCACGTACTGTAGTTGTTTATCTGTAAGATCGCCCCCGCTTGGAGGGGAGGGACATTTTTTCCAGGAAGGGAGAAGCAAGGTATTTTTCCAAGGGAGTGGGGACGACGACAATGAGGCAGAACTTCCCCAAAATAGTATTACTCCCTTCAAAAAAAATATTCAGTTTGAAGTTATCATGTTCCCGCAACGCTCTTGCAATAATTAACATATATTACTGTGACTGAAATGAAATTATATGCGTGAAATATGTACTTTTTGATTGACTTTCATTTCCGGGTGGCGTAGCCCCCTCCCTTCCAGACGTCCATGCGAATGGAGAAATCATTCCAACCAGTCTTGGTTAATGGAATTATAAGGTGATTAGATTTGTTAAATCAATATACAACAACAATAAAGAAAAATCCGTAATTGTTAATTCTATGCATCATAAGCCACGAGAATCATGGAAGATCTATACTGTAATAATGAATTGAAGCAAATCATGCCGAGTTTATACTTATAGTCTACCTGTTTAAGTAGGAATGGAAAGGTGCCCAAAAATAATTACAAAAATGTATGTAAAAGAAAACCAAGTATTTCGATCAAGTTATTTCTATAATTTTAATCAACAATGACCAATTGTCTTTTCAACTAACAAGGGAGGTTATCTAAGTGTCCCCCTCCGATTTCCATGAAACTTGGCAGACCTGCGTGTATAGAGATGCCCAAAGGAAGAAATAGGTGTTTCTTTGTTACGGCTAAAAAACTGTTTTATGGGGCAAAACCTCCCCTCTAATGTCAAGATGAGGACAAATTGAAGTGGGGATCTGACCCCTGTGTCCCCCTCCGATTTCCATGAAAGTTAGCAGGTGTATAGAGGGGGCCCAAAGGAAGAAACAGGTGTTTTTTTGTTACGGCTAAAAAACTGTTTTAGGGGGCAAAACCTCCCCTCTAATGTCAAGATGAAGACAAATTGAAGTGGGGATCTGACCCCTGTGTCCCCTTCCGATTTCCATGAAAGTGGGCAGGTGTATAGAGGGGTCCAAAGGAAGAAATAGGTGTTTTTTGTTACGGCTAGAAACGGTTTTAGGAGGCAAAACCTCGCCTCTAATGTAAGGATGAGGACAAATTGAGGTGGGGATCTGACCCCTGTGTCCCCCGTGTCCCCCTCAGATTTCCATGAAACATGGCAGCTGTATAGAGGAGCCCAAAGGAAGAAATACGTGTTTTTTTATTTCGGCTAAAAAACTGGTTTTAGTTGGCAAAACCCCCCTCAAATGTCAAGATGAGGACACATTGAAGTGGGGAACCGACTCTTGTGTCCCCCTCCGATTTCCATGAAACGTGGCAGATGTATAGAGGGGCCCAAAGGAAGAAATACGTGTTTTTTGTTTCGGCTAAAAAACAGTTTTTAGTTGGCAAAACCCCCCTCAAATGTCAAGATGAGGACAGATTGAAGTGGGGATCTGACCCCTGTGACCACCCTTCAATCCTTGGTAATGGATATCACCTATATGATATCTAGGTGATGCTTGATAGGGTTATGGTACCCGTGTGTGGCTATTTTGATGCTCCGTTACCCTGCTTTAATCCATCTATTGTTATGCCCATGGCTATCCGGGAACAACGGTGTCTATGAATTCGGCATCTCTCTACAATTGCACTGCGTTTGGTACCGACAATCATACAGTTCTGTGCTGTGTGTGTTCCAATTATAATTATATGACCGTGTTCTTCCTATGCCAGATTTACATGGTTTCGGAGTCAGATCCCCACTTCAATTTGTCCTCATCTTGACATTTGAGGGCGGTTTTTAACCCCTAAAGAATTTTTTAGCCGAAACAAAAAAAACAGGTATTTTTTTTCCTTTGACCCCCTCCATACACCTGCCACGTTTCATTAAAATCGGAAGGGGCACAGGGGTCAGATCCCAACTTCAATTTGCCCCCATCTTGACATTTAAGGGGGTTTTGCCCCCTAAAACAGTTTCTTAACCGAAACAAGAAAACACGTATTTCTTCCTCTGGGCCCCTCTATACACCTGCCAAGTTTCATGGAAATTGGAGTTGGACACAGGGGTCAGATCCCCACTTCATTTTGAAATTCAGGGAGGGTTTTGCCCCCTAAAACAGTTTTTTAGCCGAAACAAAAAAATACGTATTTCTTCCTTTGGGCCCCTCTATGCACCTGCCAAGTTTCATGGAAATCGGAGGGGGACACTTAGATAAGTATAAGTTTCAATTTGTCTTTTCCGGACTATTACCTTCGCCATGCCTTTAATCGTATATTTGTCATGATCCGTAATTTTAAACAAATCCTAGATAAGTCGGAAAAAAATAGGACACCGAAACTATGGAAAAAATATACTGTGATAGAGAAACAAACACAAAGGAAACACCGATGACATTAACTGCGGGTCAAACCAACACCATTTGTCATTGAGAGCTGAACTCACATCCATGAACTCGCAGAAATATTCCCATGGAATTCGTTATTCGTCTGATATTGAATATCCAATGATGCTTTCTGTTATGTAATATACACTTGTGAAGTGAATACATTATTAGGACTTTGCCAATTTTCAGAAAACACACACACATACACATACGTAAAAGATATGAATAAGAGGTTCTTCATTTGGAAATGAATTTCCAAGTTGTACTGTATTTTTATGCTCTTGTGAATAGATGTGAAGGAAAGTGAAGTCTCTTATTGTGAAACTGAATTACAAATTTATATTTGCTTAATTTGATTAATTTATCACAATATACATTGCAATTACACATTCAACACATGTTGAAACAATGCATTTTATTATGGACTTTTGGTGGATTTAAGACTCAACAATACGCTATCGAGAATAGACCTACAGTTTAAATCCTACCTAAAGTAGGATTCGAGCCACTATGTTCCTCCACCAGGTGCCCCTTCATTACAAGGCGACGTTGTTACCACTATGTTATCGGGGAACAGCGCGCTACTTTTTTTTCAGTACACATTTATCAATTATCTCATTATCATCGTCTCGATTAGCCAAAATTCAAAGCTAAGTAACACAAATCATATCAAATGCCATCAGTGAGGAAGGCACTTGGCTCTGTTTTTCAAGATGAAATTATAAAATTCAGGACATGCCCCTATCCAAGTAGGTAATATTACATTTTGTGTTTATCACGGTTATTAAGGTTTATACATCTTGTTTCGACTTATCTGCTGACTACACATTGTTCATTAATGAAAACTTGCTTTCAGTTTGGTGTGTACAACGTACTCATTACAATAAAATATTAATTTTATACGTATAAGTTTTCTGGCTTTCTAGATTGCTATATTTAATAGCAACATTCCATTCGTCGTTTTTCCAGAATTTTTGCAATTTTCTTATAACCACCATGCCTATTTCCAGGTTACAGCTTTCAAACTTGAAATGTTAAGATATGGCAACCAGACATTTCTGTCTTTTATAAGTTCCCAATTTTGTAATTTTTGCAGTAGTATATGTATGTAACCATTAAATACCTATTTTAACTTCCTGCCTTTAAAATTGGGAAAAAGAATCGATATGACAACCTTGTATTTCATAGTATTTAAATTCCCCTGTTCGTCTGTATACAAACAGCATTCCGATTTTCCTTTATACCTTCATAAAATTAAACCAAATGAGGCACTTACACTTTTGGTTAAGCCGGTTTTCAACTTTCTAGTGTGAGGATTTTAAAAAGGTTAGATATGACAACTCTGTATTTCAAATTAAAACGTTTCCTAATTGTCCGTGTTTACGGTAACATTAATAAGCATGATTCCAATTTTCAACTTCATACATTCAAAAATCGAAAAGTTAAAATTAGCAACCTGAATTTCCAATTACTTTAAACTTTCCCTTTTCGCTACATTCAAAGTATCATACATAACCAACGTAAAAGAAAGTTAGATATGGCAATCATGCACCAGCGAGTGTTTGCATGAACACCTGTCTGCCTTTTATCTTCCTCCGTACTGTACGTATGCGGTTGATTGTGCCTTCCCTGGTGTATTGTGTAAGGATTATTCCTTGCTTATTGGCAACACTGTAGGTGCGTGACGTGATCTTGACTGGACTGTTTCCGTGGCGTTAGCTTTAGTAATAATCAGTTTTATAACAACAATAACGGGCGATGTTCAAATACCGTACAAATTCCGGAAACAAAATTACTAGGGTGCAATGCATTTGCGCCAAAATCGCGTGTTTTGCGCCAATGAACAAATTGTAAATATTAGTGCCACACTATCTTTTGCGCCAGGAATGTTTTCCGCCACTCTTGAATGTCTAGCCGAGCTAAGAATTGTATAGGTTGGCAATCCTGTCTCTCAAGGGCAACGACTGATCGTGGCTTTCGTCTACCTCCCTGTGTTTCACCTCAACGTTACACGTTTCATTACACCGGGGTCCGGTCAACCATGGAACTGCTCGCAGAGGCATCGAATAGAGGTAAGGATCTAATAAGTAAGGACAATTATAAATTCAGGAAAGCTTACGCATATTCAGATGGACGTGTTCGGTGGCGTTGCACAAACAAGTCGTGTACGGCAATAATAATTACGAACAGTGACATGATAGTTGAAAGTGAGAAGATAATTCATAATCACGATAGCAATGAACGCAGTTTAATACTTCAACAAATTCGTGGTTCACGTAAACGGAAGGCGTCAAGTGCATTACATGAACAACCCTCAAGCATGGTGTACGCGGCGCTGAACGAAGAAAGGCTTACAATTATCAATCAGCTACATTTCACAGATAAGAAACTTTTGCGAGAGGCTGCGTATAGAACACGGCGGAATATGCTCCCTCCATTGCCGAAATCAGTGAGCGATGTTCATGAAGCAGTCGAAAACCAGACCATAAGGACTGTTCGTGGTGAGAATTTCGTACTAATTAATGACAGCGTAAAGAACATAATAGTATTCGGTTGTGAATCAAATCTAAAATATCTTTGCGATGCTGGTTGTCTTTATATGGATGGGACCTTCAGCTACTGTACAAAACATTTCACTCAGTTGTTCACGATTCATATTCTGGAAAAAGGCCATTATGTGCCCCTGTTATTCTGCGTATTAAAGGACAAATTAAAAAGTACGTATACTTCGTTGTTCAATGCTGTGAAATTAAAGTGTGAGCAAGTTTGCGGCAGTAGTCTTGAACCGAAAAGAATATGCGTTGACTTTGAACAAGGGATTCACAGTGCCATTAATGAAGTATGGGGTGGGAGATGTGTTATAGTAGGATGTAGGTTTCACCTATGCCAAGCCTGGTGGCGAAAAATGAAAAACCTAGGTCTTTCGAAAATCTACAAGGAAAGAGGTCCTGAAGGTAAATGATTCAATTATATTTTTGGTTTGTCTTACTTACCTCCCCATGATGTCTCGGATTGCTTCGCAATTGACATGTTCGAAGATAAGCCATCAGATGAGAAAATTACAAAGTTCTGTGATTATTTGGTAGAAAACTATATTGCAGAAGATTCCACGTACCCTCCACACATATGGGCAGATTTTTCTGCCTCGGCCTATCGCACAACAAATGCATGTGAAGCCTTTCACAGTAAACTGAATGCCATGTTTTACACCAACCATCCTGATATTTTCAAATTTGTACATGCATTGATTAACCTCCAGACCGATACTTACCTTAAAATAAATGGCCTCGAAAAACCCGATCGTAATAGGAGCGTTTTAAGAGAAAAATACCTCAAATTTGAATCTTACATTGATCAATATAATCGCAAAGCAATTTCACGCATGCATTACGTGAAATTGATCTCACATGCCACAAAGGTTCCATTGTAAGATACTGCAGTTTGACAAGTGCAATTTTGTATACTTATGGTTGGTGGTGCATAATTTTTAACCACGCCATCTCGGTGACAGTCCGCAGCCTGTTTAAGTGGGACGGAAAATCATGCTTGCCAACTTAAGTCATTGAATTACGATTTTCTGTAGTGGCGCAAAACCATGTACGGAAAGATAAGGATCCGGTAATTATTGGCGCAAAACCAAACCATTTTCCAGAGTGATTGGCGCAAAGCCGTGCACCCCAATTACTAATGTACTCGGAACCTTTGATCGTTAGTTTTCTGTATACACTCGTATTATCCAACCTCGGAGTGGGCAAGTTCTTAGAATATCGCTCCTCGCTCCGGAGCCGAGCGAGAAGTTTTCCAACTTTCTCTGCTCCGATCCGGTGCGGTGCGTGTCAAGCTAGCGCTCTACTCCAGAGCAGAGTGAACAATTTTCTAAAATTTCGCTCCTCGCGCCGGAGCGGAGCGAGAAATATTCCGATTCCCGCTGCTCCGCTCCGGAGCGGAGCAAACCATTTCTTAGAATCTGGCTCCTCACTCCGGAGCGTGGGCAACAGCCGGAGCGTTGATCCGCTCCACTCCGAAACCCTGCTCGAAACAGGATGCTGGATGCCAGCTGCCTCATTTCGCTGTCCTTGCTATTGAGAAGAAACGTCAAGTCCTGGACGTACCGAAGATGGGCAATGTGTTCTCCAAAGCACATACCGCAGAATTCTCCTACAGGAGAATTGCACTACACTAAGTGACTTTCGTTGTTTCTAATACTTAAGAAGATTAATTTCTTCCAACGTCATGTTTATTTTGCAATAAAATTAAACTCTTTGAATTTTTTTTTCGTAATTTATATTATTATTACTTATTACTTGCGGCAGTTCCCACGAATAAAAAAAAAGAATTAATGCCTTTATTAAAGCGAACCATATGGAGATAAACTCCCAATCAAGAAGTAAATTTAGGCAGTAAACGTCCACTCTAAATAAAGGACAAACACCAAACACCGTACATGAATATAATAATAATAACAATAATAATGATGATAATAATAATAATTGTTATTATTATTGTTTTAAGTATTATACGGGGTGAGCAAGAGGTAACTGTGCACCTACACTGCGCTTCATTACGCAGAGAAAACCTTCCCTTTCTTGATGTTTGTTGGTACATATGAACATGGACAGTTGGTTAGTAAGACACTCATTGTTGTCAGTGGTTTTGTTACTCCAAGCTCGTGTGCTTTTGTAGAACAAGTCTTTCGACATGGAGGTAAATATACGGAAGTAGTGCAAAATAAGTTTATGGAATGGTTTCCTGATACAGATCCACCACATCGTAATACAGTGCTGCGGTTGGTTGATAAATTTCACAGAACGGGATAAGTGAAGAATGCGTCGAAATCAGGCAGGTCACAAGTTCTAACAGAGGACAAATTACAGGATATTTCGATTAGAATAGAGAAAAGCCCAAAGAAGTCAATTCGTAAATTGTCACAGCAAGTGAGTGTGTCGTGCGGCAGCGCAAGAACAGCACTGAAAAAGCACTTACATTTACACCCCTACAAAATAACGGTAGTTCAAAATCGGCAAGAAAGAGACCACGACAAGCCTGTTGAGTATTGCCAGTGGTTCAGAGACCAACCATTGCTAATGCAGTTACGCGCTTTGCAAGATCACGCTCCGAAGAAACAACTGAAGAAACAACAATGAGTGACTGACAACAATGAGTGTCTTATTAACCAACTGTCCATGTCCTTATGTACCAACAAACATGAAGAAAGGGAAGTTTTTTTTTCTGCGCAATGAAGCATAGTGTAGGTGCACAGTTACCTTTTGCTCACCCTTTATATAGTGTTTTCGGGCGTTTCAATGTGACTGTTCACAACAATATTTTATCGCCCCCCTTCCGCCCCCCCAGTCACTTTTCTCTGGCACCGTCACTGTCCCCATGGCAGGTTCGTGTTATGAAGATCATCTGAAAAGTGAAACAAGTATACTTCTTCTTCTCCTTTTCCCTTATGCCCACTTAGGCGTCGGGTCCAAACAAGTATACAAGAATGTAATTTTAAATTAGCATTGACGTGAGTAAAGACCCAAACGACCATTGTCATTTGACCACTGAGGTCCACAAAGGATTTCTCATTGGTGAATTACAATCAATATTGCGTTCTGAAGAACAATTTACTGATATACATGTGATGTTATATATGTCGGTTATTGTAAGTCCTAAATTAGACTAATACTTATTATAACTATGTAAAAACATTTTAAAAATAGTTAGAAATAGTATTATTTCAAAATTATTATGTATATATATCCTAGAAATAAGTTTAATTTAGTCATGTCATACTTTCTGCAAATGAATGACAATACACACTCACAAACACACACACAAAAGTTTTATTACCGGAGGTTCTAGAAATAATAAATCTTTTCTTCGGTTCGACTATTTAATGCTGAATTTATCAACTGAATATCACGTTAAATATTTTCAGCCTGTTTTGGAATATTGTAATTGAAAATCCATACATTTCTTTGCGGATGGCTTTGATATAGACAACATATAGGTAAGATCAGAATGTGTTAAATTACCAAGCGTATGAAAAAGTACGACGTGTTCATTATTTGAATTTTGATTATAATTTTATTATAATGTTCTTAGCATATGTAGAATATGTGGCTGCAACGAGCGTTAATACCAAATTTCGAGAATGATTAAAAAAGAAAAGTGTTTACTCAACGATATGCACACTGTTTGTCACTAGCAGCAACAATTAATTATGGATTCATACAATGGCTTTATTTCCGCCTCTACACTTGACATGTCGTATTTCCACAGATTGACGTGTGGTGGTAGCACTACGCTGACTGTAGTCATATTAAGTATTACGCTCAAAAACAATATTCTCACGAAAATAATAATTTGCGTTCATCAAAATTTAAGTTGCACGTGAAGGAAATTCTGTTAAGGGCCACACCGAACTTGTGCAAGCTTGTGGCGATGAGGCATTTCAATATCAAACAGTGATTAAGTGGTTCATGATGCTGATTTGCCAATACCGTGAAAGTTCCAAAAAGCACACAGCAACTACGAAGTCGATCTACTTTGTCACGCAGTGCCATAGAGGGTTAACGTGAACAGTCAATAACACAATAATGTTATGGAGAATCACCTTTGTACAGCTATTCGTCGGAAACCAACAACACCTCTAGTGAGACACCCGGTTATGCTTCACCACAACTCAAAGTGCCTTGTTGCAAATTCAGTGGGGAAACTGCTTCAGCGGTGGGGTTGAGAAGTGCTAAAGCTCCCACCTTATAGTCTGGACATGGGTTCTTGCGACTAAGACTTGTTTCGGAAGATACAAGATCCTCTGCGAGGACGTCGCTTCAAAATAATCAATGACACAGTGTAGGTCTTACGTCGATCCCTCACTTATATACGGGGAAACAATTCCACTAACTGCGTGAGAAAAATGCCAGAAACTTGCCAACATGTGCTGTACTCTGCTGGAGAATATTAACGAAGGAATTATACAGTTAAGAGCATATAAGCACTTTTTTGGAAATTATCCTCGTATATCCCTTATTGGGTATGTATGGCAAGAATGGTAGAAAATGAAGAACAACTAGGAATTTATTGTGAGAAATGATTTACTTCGAACGATATCAAATCCATTCAATAAAGGAGCCTCCCGATGGCGCAGTGGTTGCGTCGCCGGCTTGTAATCAAGGGATCCCTGGAATCGATACCCGGTGGAGACACATTAGGTGATAACCCTCGAGACTTATGGGACTGTTGGTGAGAAAGTTTACGATTGATTGATTGATTTGGTGTTTTAAATCCATTTTAGGCACAGTAAGACTAATCGGGACTGGACCTAAAGTTTAAAGTGGGATTCGAACCACTACGTGCCTCCACCGGGAATCGATTCTGGGACCCCTTGATTACAAATCTACGACTGCTTCGTAAGGGAGGACTTAGAAATTTTACGAGTTGCCGAGCGTGTGGACATAAATCAATGACTTCGTGTTGGGTTTGATAATTTATATTCTTCGTATGAATTCAAGCATTTGTTACACTCAGTCTCTCTTTGCCGGCCCCCGTGGCAGAGTGGTTAGCACATCGCACTACGACGCCAGTGGTCCCGGGTTCGAATCCTGGCCTGGGCATGGATGTTTGTGAGTGTCCATTCATCAATTTCATCATATCATCACTCATCTCTATCTTCGTAAATTAGCCACAAGTGGCACAAAAGACGAAGTAAAATAAAACAAATCAAATTACAAAAAAAAAAAAAAAAAAAAATTGGATCCTTCGAGCGAGCGAACGAAAACAAGTCTCTTCGCGATTAGTGAATCGAGATGGATCGACCAAATGAAGTCGTCAGATAGGAAGTGAGTGCAGCTACCAAATATTTGCAGCAGATCGCACTGCTTTGCTCCACCAACACGTTTTCTCCCCTTCTCTTCCGTTATGTGCCGTCTTGCTCCACAGATTTTCAGGCAGAGTGATTATAAGAATGCTGTCGCCTTTGGATTAACTTTAAAGAAATATCTTTTGATCTTAAGAAGCAATTACTTCAGTTACATTTTCTTATCTTGTTAACAATTCTATTAGTAACAGAAATAGGACATTTGATTACACCGACCTCAACCAAATATCATATCAATGAATTTTAAAGGTAAAGTTCCCCGTGCATGTAACACCGTACCATGAAAGCACATTTAGGGGGTGTGGGGTAGGGTCCCACACATTCTGGATCTTGCTGGACAGTTTGGAGGTGTTGTGATCAGTACCACGCTCCAGCCGCCTTTACTACCCAGGGTTGCCCCAGGTAGCCATTAATTTGAGGCTGGGTGAGCTCTAGAGCCGGTGAGAAGGGCGTAGAAAAATCCGACCTTAGATCACTCACCCCGGGAATCGAACACACGTCTCCCTCGCGGCAATCAAACGCCACACCGACCAGACCATGGGACTCCTAATGAATTTTAAACATTTTTGAAAATTTGAACCGAAAATTGTGTTCATTTTTTTAAAATATAAACATAACCCGTGGCTCGACAGCCCTCGAAGGGCCTTGGTCTATCTCCCGACTGCCAGTCTCCCTCCCACAATCCTACCTAGAGGTGTGGAGATCTTCAACCGGTAATGGTGTGACGTGGAGTCAACATGTCGAACCCTCAGACGTTACAGGGGAGTCCCTAGACCGAGTAATGCTACTCACTCGTAGCTCTTCAATTTCGTCACATTGGTGGGTTGCCACCGGTCCTATACACATGCCGAAACCCCAGGGACTGAACCCAGGCTGACTCGAATCCATCCGTCCCGCAGTCGGAGTCCAAAGCACAGCGGCTTGGTTGACGCCCACTGAGACGCCGGAAGCGTGGCAACAGAACGGAACATTTTCTTTTCTGGCGCCTCAGTGGGCGACAACCTTTAAGACAACCTGCAGAATTCTAGCCGGAAATTCCGTGCTTCGGATCCGAGCGTGTCCCTGTAGTGGATGTTGCACCATTTGATATCAATAGAAGCAGACAACAGAAGTTCTGTTGCCGTATGCTCGTATTTCTGTGTTTCGTCGCGTCTCAGTCGGCGTCAAGCTTTATACCGCACGGCCAGGGAGGATGACTTTCATTTAATATAGGGAGTAAATAAAATGAAGTAGGAAGAAATATGTTATTTGTAAGAAGAAGTAGAAGAAATAAAATGTATTTAATAAAATCTCATCATTTTAGAGGCTCGTTTCAAAAGCTATAAAAATAGAATCCTTCTGTAAATTTACTTGTATTAAAAAGTCCTGGTCATGTACATATCAACGTGTAGACTTCGGAGTACTCGAATCGATACTGTTTACCCTTTTTGGCCTCTGCGTCACGAACAGCCCATGACACCAATGAAACCGTTTACATTTCTCATTATAGTTGCAACATGCCATGAGGCCTCGAGTGGTATTGATCGGGATTATCTTCATGCATTTAGCAAAACGAGATTTGCGTGTTGTTTACCTCCATTGTATTTTGCTATCATGATGAAGTTGCATTATATTACTACGAAGAGAAGATAAATATTTCACAATTTGTTTTCATTTCAGGTCGCTTGGTATTCCCAGGAAGAGCCTGTGAAAATATTATATTTTACGGATTGTCACACAAGGTTACAGTGCAGTTCCTGTACACGTAAAAATAATTAATTCTACTGAACTAATTAACTAAACTAAACTTTGTGGTGCAACTAAGCTTGCATATTGGATTTTCATTGGATGATGTGTGTCAGTGAATAGGATCACTAATCGCTTTTATTTAGCTTTTGATATTGGATTCGTGTAACAACGTGAGTAAATATTTCACTCTATACAATTTTATTTAATTTTGCAATTACGTCAATATTATTTTTTGGTATTGTGCTAAAAATCGATTACTTACAATGTACTTGGAAATACTACTGTGTTTCAAAGTAACGTGCACAATGCTCCTATTTGATTAATTCTACGGAGACATAAACTTTAGGTGACTAGAAATTATTTTTATCATTTAAGTTTATGTATTCTTGAACACGTCCGTGTGTAGTATAACATCAATTCCTGATTTGTAAACTTAGTGGAATTGTGTTTTCGTGTGAGCAATAATTGATTAGATGAAATATACGAGAAGGAAAAAATCACAAAAGTTTGCAATATAGCCTAAATGAAGAACTTTTAATTGTGGGGACGTATATAGTGGAGTCAATTTGGTGAGAAATATACAAGACAAATATTTATATAAAGTAAGTTTTCATAATTATTGATTTTTGTGTGTTGGCAGGAGGGGTTTTGTAATGTTTTTACCAACAAAAGTCAATATTTATCGGAGAGCACGTATCGTGTTTTCCTCAGTGATTCCGAAACATTGCAAATATCCTGTATATCATGCATTGAGCGAAAGCAATTAAATTTCGGAGTCTTCAAATATATTATTGGAATGGAGAATACATATATATTAGTGATTTGGTTGGTTGATTTGGTGGTTTAAGTCCACTTTATACACAGTAAGGCTAATCGTTTAAAGTGGGATCAGAACCACTTGTGCCTCCACCGGGTATCGAACCCGGGACCCCTTGATTGCAAAGCGACGACGCTACCACTGCGTCATCGGGGAGGCCTTTATATATATTAGTGACTCGAACAAAAATCACATGTTCAGATACAATATTGGATTTTAACGCAAATTATTCCTCAAGAATTTATTTTTTTAGAACGGATGGTATTGAATAGCACGACACAGGCAAAGAATTAACGTAAAAGTAACAAACAAGAGCCTTAATTTACCTCAGGCGCCATCTTTAAAATCTCCATGCAATAGCAACGGGGCTTTATTGCCATCACTACCTTGTTCAACATGTAGGGAAAGTAAGATAAATTGATTTTTTAAAAATATTATGACACATGTTCTAAAACATGTAAGTAACATCTTATACTACAAGTATACACAACTTTGCTATACAACACCGACAAGCTTTCACAGCGTGTTGAAGGTTTTAGACGAACAACTTTTCTTGGTCTCTTTGAAGATTCATGGTTACGGCTTTCATTTGTAATTTTCTATTAGAAAAAGTATTCTAATTGAGAGTACGATGTAGAGATGCCACTATAGACGCAGGAATGTTCGAGGATATCCCTTCCCATATGTCAAGCGTCCATATATATGTCGCATTCAGTCTGTAGCTTACTCACAATCAATCTTATAGTTTTCCGATAGAAAATATAACTTTTCGTGGAAACCTTGAAAATGCGATACATGGTTGAGTATATACAGTAGAAAATATGCCGTATTTCGAGGTTTTGTAGTTGTAAAAGAAGGTCTCAGCGATGACTATATCGCGAAGAAAAGTTACTCGTCTCTCTACATTGTGTGAACGTTTGTAGGTATTGTAATGCGACATTCTCTGTGTGTCTGTGTGTTGGCATAAATGAACGTCCAGAAGCATAACTCACTTCTTTATAATCTCGTTGTTGACGCCTTTCGATACTGATTTTCTGTCAAAGAATTGGTAGGCACCGACATTAACATTAGTATTAAAATACTATGATTTTTTGGGAGAATATATGGTTAATTGCTTTATGTTACTCCTTGCTTCTTCACAAGTCAAATATATAAGCGAAAGTTTGAAGTGGAAATCGTACTATTAGATAATATGTGCCAATCGTGATAGGTCAGTACAAAGCTGAAAGAATCCTATTGGGTTAACAACCAAGTAAGTTATGCACATGCTATTTCAGTTGTTGGGAAATTACATCATAAACATTTTCAACAACCATTAGAATACATATGCTGAGGTAACAAGTTGTTTATCAACGGTTTGGAAGGCAAGTTTCAGCTTTCGTTTAACTTTGCAATAAGTTTGGTCAAATATAATGAAAATTAAGTTATTTATTTTTATTAAATTATTGCTAGAATTACGTTTCTACTTTTAAGTTTGTGGAAAGATGATTTCTTCCAATCATAAAATATTAGTGTGATATATTGAAGTTAGTCATTTTGAAATGATATTTTTTCTATATTAAAAAGCTGCTATTCTATGTCGAGAGATCCCATCTTGTTACAGGGTTAACATTTTACTCTCATTCACATAGGTGTGCAGATAATATAGTACAACTTCAAAATGTGGAGATTTCTATCCAAATGTTTAATCGAAGTGTCTTTTCATGGTGTGCCAGAAATTGTGAGAAGAAAGAGACATCCAATAGAAAGGTCGGTGTGAAAATAAATGTAGAATGCACTAGCTTAATATACAATTCTTCTTGCCTTGCAACAAAATATAGCATTAGCATTTTGTGTTTTGTTGACTGTACGTAGATATTTGTTTAACTTGAGAAATAAATCAACATATGATTCTCAAACTCTTCTTTTTCAATATATTTATTTAGTAAAGTTCTTGAGATTTTGGTATGTTGTGTTGTATGAGTTTCAAAACGGATAAAATAATATTTTTCACAAATCATTATATTCTTTTCAAATTATGATAGCTTAAGTTAAAGTTATCGACATTTTTTGTATGACGTAGGGTGGTGATAGTGAGACAATCACAAATTTTCACACAATATTTAGGTGTTTCATTTTTTTAGTTTACAATATTCAAGACTATTTCTAGTTAAGCTAATTAATTACATCATAAAACTGTAATACTATTATTACTTAGAAAACCATGTGCCTTAACAGGACATTACATAATCGTGTTCGTAATTTATTCAATTCTGTATTACACTTATTTTATTCCGACATAAATTCACCATTTATTCTGACTACACAATTGAAACATATAACAACAAAACATTTTCACGTCCTTCATTTTTGGTATCTTTCATAGGACTTCTCATTAGGAATGCATCCGACAGTGCAACATTTGCTTATTGGTATTGTGGTATGTTTGGCGACCATATACCTCAGACTACCACATACACATAAACGTGTGTTTCATAATTGTTTTTTTTTTGTGTTGTAATATTTCAAGTAGGTGTGATTTATATCTGAACGTGATGACTGGCACATCTGCTCGAACTTGATATCATTTATCAAAACATCTAATCGATGCCATTGTCACTTGAAAATATTTGTTTTGCAGATTTATTTGGATGGCATTGTCTTTCTCTTTCCTATTTTTTACGATGTTGTTAATCCGGAAATCTTGGAGAAAGTTTCAAGAGAACCCTGTTGTAGTGACAATAGAAAGAAATTTCAACGAGTGGGCAATTCCACTGCCTACTATTCTAATATATCCAGAAAACGTTCTTTCCGATGATTTGGAGGACTTCTATGAAGAGTAAGTATTGATCGTGATACATTAACTTTCTAGTTTTGTTTATATTTACCATAGTTGAAAAGAAAGATAAGAAGGAAAGTAACTACCTCGGATGTGACAAGGCCTATTCAATCAGGTTAACAGAAAAATAAGGAATCCATTCGTATACTCCGTCACGATATCCCATATACCCATATCTTGTATAACCAAAGAATGTAAACTGCAGTATCATTTCTTCATATTATGTAGTATGCATTAACAATTATTCAGTAGGTCTATAACATTAAGCCAATGTAAGCGAATATATTGAATGAAGAGCTACTATCTTTCACAGAGCTATAGCTCTTGTCAAGTCTTACGGCGGGCGGCCTACGTGCTGGCAAGGTTAGTCGGGAGAGAGGAAGCAACCGATCCAGCGCGATAAGAAACGCAACAGCCTGTAGAACGAGGTGAACGCAGCACCTCCTCCCGTCGTAACACTCGTCAACACCGCTGTTGTCTGGTTGATCTGCGACGTATTCCCTGCTCCCCACTTACCTTGCCAGCATGTAGGCCGCCCGCCATAGGAGTAGACAAGAGCTACAGTCATGAAACACTAATTTTATATTTGCGTTATAAACATGGAGCATCATTTTCGTAATAAAAATGCATTTAAAATACAATTTGTAATGTCTTGCATGTATTTTTACTTCCGCGGACTGTGCAATTGATACATTATAGAAAAAAATCATTCATTTGTTATTCACAAATTTTATATCAACTATCCGATACGATTAGAAGTAGGTATAATTAAGTTACGAGCTAATACGAGCTTGGAGAAGGTAATTGATTGATGTATTGATTTGGTTATTTTACGGCGCTTTCTGCTATTTTGGTTAATCACAAGTCACAACGATGATGAGAAAGAGTTATGATATGATGTAATTTAAGAGGGAACACTCACAAATAACAAGTATGAGAGGTCGGGATTCGAACCCGGAACCCCTATCGCTTTTTAATGCAAGTAATTGCTGAAAGATTATATATAAATATTATTAAGTTAAAACGTACTTGCAAATTTTGTTTGAAAGTAAGGTTTTTTGATATTACTTGCATTCGTTGAAACAATATATTTACATCCAGTTAAAGTTTGTGTTACAATTTAAATTCTTGAATTGACTGAATCTGAAAATAAAAAGTAAATACATTTGAAACGCTTTGAATTGGAAATTAATTATAATAAAATACTGCTACAAATAATCAAAACTTATAATGGTATTGGTTTCCTGCGAAACTATTTCTATTACAATATATATTTTACTAGTTTTTATGTTTAGTTTATGTCAAGAAATACACTTTCAGGACGTTCGGAGAGTTGTACGAAAATAACAGTTCATATTACGAGAACTTCGTGTACGACGTAGCACATCTAACTGCATCGTCGATGAAGAACTTTCATCTGTACGAAGGAGATGAACTGCTGGGGAGCCTCAGCATCAGTAAAATCCAGGAGAAGGTATGCGCAAGTGGCTACGCAGTCAGGTCGTTTCTATTATCATTATTTCCTTTGCGTGAAAATACTGATCTTCTAATTTAATAGCATATATTTGAATTTGGATTGTTGGTCACACTCAACCTTTCTAGTTTCATCGTGGCTATGAGGATGGATGGTGTACTAATTGTTTATGCAGAATTGAAGAAACTTATTACATGTTGAAGATTAAACAATTGATTCGTGTTAAATTGTGTTGCTATTACAATAAATAAATAAATGTTATTGAATAAATTTGTAAATACCAAGAAATGGTTAACTATATTCATTTCATTGCGTTAGAGCCAAAAGTCACGTGATTGGGCGTTAGTTAATGTTTCTACTTCATAACCATATCCAGTATCTTCTTTTCAATACTAAATTCCATGCAAAAATAATGTATTCGACATATGATAAGAAAATGTGGGTAATATTATACAATCTGTTTTCTGTTATAGGTCAGAAAGTTTCCAAACTTATGGCTATATTACCATACAATTAGAGAAGCTAGGAGGAGAAGTCAATTCTTTAGGAACCCATATGGGTCATGTATTTCATCCCTTTCCATTTTAAATATCATTGTTAGGTATGTTAACACGACCTCTGAATTGTAATGACATAATGTGTGAATTATTGCCCCATATTTTTAATATTCAGGTGCGGTTATAACTCCTACATTAATTGCTAATATCATAAGTTTCATGGCCCTACGTTAGTGAATTTGTATGTTTCTAGACATTAATATTTAATGCATTCAATTGTAGGTGTGGCAATTTACAAGACGAATTCACGTTTTTACCTTGAAATTATTCAGTAGCAATAGAATAGTTTTCGGGGAGATCTCTTTCAGCTACGAATAGACATACACACACACACACACACACACACACATATACGTATATATATATATGCGTTACCCCCACACCCCCTATATGGCTTCATGGCGTGGTGCTAAGCACAGGGGAGGACTTTACCTTATATATATATATATATATATATATATATATATATATATATATATATATATATATACATACACATATTACATATATAGACATAAATATACAGGGTGTCGCAAAACAACTTCAACAACGCATAGGTGCTGGTAGAAATCATGAAAACAAGTAACTTTTCCTAATAAACTTTACTACCAAAGCGCTTCGTTTCTGCGCTACAAGCGCTTAAGAGCTAATATTTTGAAATTCGAACAAAGTGAGATAGTTGTATTTTTTGATTGGCTTGATTTTTTATATGTTGAAGTAGGTCATGAGAAATCAATGTTGTGCAATTTTGAGAATTTGAAAAATAAAAATTCCTCCCCTGCAGAAAATGTCAAAGTTCAAGGTCAGACCTCTCATTTTTCATGATTGCTGTTGTTGATTTGTTGTTTTAAGTCCACTTTATGCACAGTAAGGCTAATTGGGACTGGACCTACAGTTTAAAAAGCGATCTGAACCACTTGTGCTTCCACCGGGTATCGAACCCGGGACCCCTTGATTACAAGGCGACGACGCTACCACTGCGCCATCGGGGAAGCCCTCATTTTTCATGAATTGTAAACATGGGTAAGTTCGGAGTGCTGTATCATTGGAAATCAATACATCTCAAACTTATGTTTTAATATACTCTTAACATACGACTGCTGGCTTATATACATTCAGTTTTTTTGATGGGACATTGTTGATTTCCATTGTTATGTGGCAACAAAAAGAGGGTCCAAAATGCAGTTTATACCTGTTTCCCCCCTAATATATTGGTTAAGCAACAGTACCCCAAATATTTATTTACTGGGCACTGAAGCTCACTATTAGTACAAACTACCTGATATAACACATTAGTAGTACAATCAACCTGCTTCTGCGCTATTAAGTGAGAAAATTTCACCATATGATATTTTACAGGCAAAGCTAACCTACAAATAGGAGTTGGCAACACTGACTAGTCGCTTCACAAACCTTTTTGTTTTTTAAACATTTTGCCATATGATATTTCACAGGCGAGGCTAACCTACAAATAGGAGTTGACGGCGTAGCCTTCTAAGATGATAAGTATGCAGTAAAATGAAGAAGAAGAATTAATGACGCTAACTGGCGGTGTAGTGTTAATGCTTCCTCTTCTTCTTCTTCTCCTCTTCCCCCTCTTCTTCATCTCCTCTGTATTTTCTAGCATACTGATCTATTGCATGCTTACCAAACCTCTTGGGAGGCAGGCCACGGATCCTCCACATGTATGTATGTATGTATGTATGTAATGCGATTTGGGGGAAGAGGGGGGCAAAATTTTGAACTTACGGCTGGAAAAAATGTTTCTATAACATGTTTTCGTTCGAGGCAAATTCATAGATATATATTGTTAATAAATATTAATATTTTGCTATTAATTGTAAATATATATACTTATTGTATTGTAGCAATTAGTTTTTTGGTATCGAAAAGCGACTGTCGTCGTATTTGAAAATTACGCTTCGCCTGTGGACATCTAGAAACTACAATTTCGTACTAACAATGTTGACAGAATACAGAAATTTAACAATAGGTAGGGCTTGGACGGCGGAAGTTATACTTCCTGGATTTTCCGTAGCTGAACAATAAATATGGAGTTCCTCACTGGCGTATACAATTTGTTTTGTTCATGTTTCAATACAGACGATGCTATGTGGCTACAGGGTTACAGCAGTAACCCTGGCAATTGTTGAGAAATAGTGACGCCAGTTAATAGCATTGGAAATCGTGGCTGAAATATAGGGGACTATTTTCTAGAGCGAATTGTCTCGGATTTCTATTGGTCCACCTTGCGTTGGCTAACATATCACTCCTCGACCTCACTAAAACCGGATAAAACTAAAAGGTTCAGTGTGGAAAGTTCTGTTTTATTTTGAACATCGGTGAAGAAGAACATTTCAGCAAAATTTCCAAAAAAAGTGAATAACTTTTCTTCCTCGCTTGCATGGGATGGCTTTGAGTTATAAATATGGCGTTGCTTTTGGGAGATGATTCTGAAAAACCTAACAGACGTAAGGGATTGTGGATGGAGGGTAACTTCCTGAAAAACCAAACAGCCCTTATGTATTGTGGAAGAAAATATACTCACAAAAACATACAAAAGGAGAGAATATAGAAGGTGTTTCATGTCTCTCTCTGCTTTATATATTTGGAGCATGTTGAAAATTTAATGCAACTATTTTTTAAGAATTTGTGAGCAATATGTTATTTGCGAATTCTTAAAAAAACTAGTTGTATATTGCTTTTTCAGTATGTGGGTAGCTGGAATATAGCTTCTGTGTGCCGTTGTTGGTAGGAAATATGTGTGCGGGGCATATTTCAAAAATAATAATAAAAGGTCGAAATACGAGGCTCACTATTTATATTTTGAGCCTTGGCAACACTGATAGAAGTTAGGTGCGATTTGACTTGAGCACGGAATCGTCTGGCATTATTGGCCATAACGTACTTCAAATGTTTTGTCAATAGCTTCATTTATGTTGTTTATGTTCACTTGGAGATTGCGCGACAACAATAAAATTGAATTAACTCGTGAACATTTTTGTGTGATGATTTTTTACGATTTTCGACGTGGATTATCAAGACAAGAGTGCATCGATCAACTTACTTCCACATTTGGCGATGAAGCCCCATCCTTTGACACTGTGAAAGGCTGGTATAACGAATTTTATCGTGGCCGCCATTCACTCACCGACGAGATTCGAGAAGGTCGTCCAAAATCAGTTGTTGTTCAAGAAAACATTGATGCTGTGCAAAACCTAATACTGCAAGATCGTCATGTGACATACTGTGAGATTGAGGCAACCATAGGCATTAGTTCTACCAGCATATATAAAATATTACATGATCATTTAGCTGTGAGAAAGGTATGTTCTCGTTGGATCCCACACAATTTGCAAAAACTCAAAAAGACGCTCGCTTCAATTGGTGCAAACAAATGCTCAATAAATACAATCGTGGTGCTTCAAAAGACGTATATAAGATTGTAACAGGTGACGAATCATGGATATATTCATATGAGCCGGAACGTAAACAGCAGTCGACTGTATGGGTGTTTCAAGATGAACCCAATCCAACAATAGTTGTTCGCGCTCGAAGCACATCGAAATAAATGTTCGCCTTTTTTTCCTGGAAAACTGGTCATGTGGCAACTGTGCCTTTAGAGGAACGTAGAACGGTCAACTCTGAATGGTACACAACAATTTGTTTGCAAGAGGTCTTTGGTCAAATACGGAAAACAAACAAACGAAGTTAGATCATTCTTCATCAAGACAATGCCAGCTGTCACACATCTCGTCTAACAACCAACTTTATGAACAGTCAAAAAATCGAATTTATGGGTCATCTGCTGTACAGTCCTGATTTAGCACCCAATGACTTCTTCTTGTTCCCGAATGTCAAGAATAAATTGCGTGTGTTTGATATCTAGTGGAAGTACATAGTTATTCGAATCTTATTATTTAAAATATTTAATTTTTATGCACGCCTATTGATATTAAACCTAAAATTAAATAAAATCCGACAACTATATCTAATTATACTTATGGTCAGAGCGAGCATTCGCAAAAATAGCGATGATGTGGGTTGAGATTTTGTTTTCGCTACGTAAACAAAATGGCCGACTCGCTATGACTGTGCCAAAATATGAACAGGCTATATAGATTGAGAGATGGATAGAAAAATTAATTAAAATTTAATTTCATGATTCCAACACGGAACTTAAATATACATACATATAAATTAATTGTTTTGGTGCTGATCACATTACACATTGCCAACTATGTATTGGACTTCCCATATGCACAGATATGAATTCTTTTTATGTGTGTTGTAGTGCAAATATGTTGTCTGGTTCGGGACCTGGACCTACAGTCTAAAATATTATGGTATTATTCCTGCAATTATTTGCAATCTTGGCCAGAGAGAAGAAGAAAAGTTATATTTTTTTTTAATATCGAGCCTATATTTAAATTTATACATATGCGCATGCGCGCGAGGGGTGAATTTTATTTTTTGATCGGGTGGGTTGTAAGGTGAGTGAACATGTAGGAAAAGTACTAGTATATACATAGATCAAAGTTACATGGTTCTAGGTCCCATAGGAGCCAGGAAAATCAATGTCTTGGAAAACGTCTCAAGACAAATATCTTAATCTTTAAGAAAGTCAACTTCCGGTATCTCAAGATGTTACTTTCGGTCTGTGAAGAAAATTTTCTTAAGACAAAAATCTTAAGACGCTTTCCAAGACATTGATTTTCTTGGCTCCCAATTGAGCTAGGATGATGATTTTAGGTTTGTTGGATGGGATTCGACGAGAACTATTCGAGTAGCAAATAAAATCGATTCTACCCCCTCAAGTTTCGGAAATACATACATTTTTAATTTTTTTGAGAAACTTGATTTGCTGATTTGACCCTAATTCGAAAATTTTAATAGCATTCGATAAAAAATTAGAAGTACTCTACAACCTATTGGAGGGATGATGACTAGTGCTTGCTCTTTTCGAGCTATTTTAGATTAAAATTTCAAGATGTAATTTCTAAGATGTTTTGTAATTCATAAACTATGGGTTGTGGAAAACCCATTCTTGTTTTATCTGCTCTTGCTCGACGAATAGTATAAACATAAATAATGCTTATTGTTTGAATTCAAATTGACGTTCGTACACATAGAGGTGCTGACTGTGCCAGTGACCATTATTTAGTAATTGCTAAATTAAGAGAAAGACTCTCAGTGATAAATCATAAGCAACAAAATCTAAAAGTTCTAAAAGTTGATACAGGAAAGTTTACTGATGAAAGAATTAAGAAAGATTACCAAATTAAACTGTCAAATAGATTTGATGTTTTGCAGGATTTAAATGATGATGAAAATATAAATGAAACAGACGTAAATAAGAATTAGGAGCACATACGTAATGCAGTAGAATCAGCAGCTAAAGAAAGTATTGGATACCATAAACCGAGAAAAAGTAAGCCATGGTTTGATAATGAATGCCATAATCTAATAGAAATAAGAAATCAGGCTAGACTTAGGTGGTTAAATAACTCGGATGATACAAATCTAAACTATTATAATAGAATAAAGCGAGAAGTTAACCGCACGTTTAGAAGTAAAAAAAGAGATTACTTGAAAAGCAAAATTAACGAAATTGAAACAAACAGCAAAAATAAAAATATCAGAGATTTATATAAAGGTGTAAATGAGTTTAGAAAGGGGTGGAAACCTAAAGTAAACTTGATAAAAGATAAAGACGGTGATTTTCTGGCTGACCCAAGCGATATTCTAAATAGATGGAAGAACTACTTTAATGACCTTTTAAATGTTCATGTAGGAGATATATCAGAAGTAAATGAAGTCCACACAGCAGAACCTTTAGTTCCAGAACCTAACTTGACTGAAGTTAAAGATGGTATTAAAAGGCTAAAAAATAACAAAGCACCTGGCATTGATTTAATACCAGCTGAGTTAATTAAATATGGTGGAAATTCATTAATATGTCAAATTCATAAATTAATTTGTTTAATATGGAATAAAGAAGAAATCCCTCAACAGTGGAAAGAATCCATAATTGTTCCTGTGTTTAAAAAAGGTGATAAAATGAACTGCAATAATTACCGTGGAATTTCTTTACTCTCAACAACATATAAAATATTATCTAACATTCTTTTAACAAGACTAACACCATATGCTAATGAAATTATAGGTGATTATCAATGTGGATTTAAACGTAACAGATCAACTACAGATCAAATTTTTCACATCAGACAGACACTTGAAAGGAAGTGGGAATATAGTCAAAATGTCCATCAGCTATCCATTAATTTCAAAAAAGCATATGATTCGTTCGAAAGAGATAAATTATATAATATATTAGTAGAGTTTGGAATACCTAAGAAGCTTGTTAATATGATAAAAATATGTACCAGTGAAACAGAAAGTAAAATTCTTGTGGGTATTAATATCTCTGACAAATTTACAATGCACGATGGGTTAAAACAAGGAGATGCGTTATCTCCATTGCTCTTCAATTTTGCCTTAGAATATGCTGTAAGGAAGGCCAAAGGAACTAAAGAAGGACTAAAATTAAATGGTGTGACTCAGTTGTTAGCATATGCAGATGATGTAGACTTACTGGAGGATGATGTGAATACAATTAAGAATAATGCTAAAATATTTTTAAAACTGCTAAAGAGATAGGTTTGGAAGTTAACGAAGAGAAAACTAAATATATGCTTACAGGCCGAAACCAAGTGTTAGGTAATAATCGAAATCTAATTATTGATAACAACTCGTTTGAACCAGTTTCCAAATTCAAATACTTAGGAGTAATATTAACAAATGAAAATTATATTAAAGAGGAAATAAAAAGTAGACTTAATTCAGGAAATGCATGTTACTTCTCTCTTCATAAACTTTTGTCTTCTCGTTTAATATCTAAGAAACTAAAAGTTAAAATATACAAAACTGTAATTTTGCTGTAGTATTATATGGATGTGAAATTTGGTCCCTTACATTGAAACAGGAACATAAATTGAGAGTATTTGAAAATAAGATCCTTAGGAAAATCTTTGGACCTAAAAGGGATTAGGAGACAGGTGAGTGTAGAAGGTTACATAATTTAGAAGTACATAATTTGTATTCATATCCAGATATTATTAGAATAATTAAATCAAGACGACTTAGGTGGGCAGGCCATGTGGCACGAATGGGAGAGGAAAGAGGAGTTTACAGGATTCTTGTTGGGAAACCTGATGGTAAGAGACCTGTAGGAATGCCAAGACGAAAATGGAGGGACAACGTTGAGATGGACATAAGGGAAATCGGTAGGGATGGAAAAGAGTATATAGATCTTTCTCAAGATAGGGAAAGATGGAAGGTCTGTGTTGCTGCAGCCATGAACCTTCGGGTTTAAGAAGGCAAGGGAGTTAGTTAGTTAGTTAGTTAGTTATGGATTGAATTCAAAAATGGCGACCGGAAATAACTCTGTTTTTTTGAAATTATGATTTATACTTCATACTCCAAGAGGGCTGAGGGTTAGAAAAAAGGGATTGTTTGGTAGAAAAACTTAAATAGTATTATGTACACATAATATTTGTGTGTTCTATACACAAGCATAATTATTTTTTTCAATTATTTACAGGATTGATTATGGAGCAAGAATAGCATATACATAAATAACACACACCAAACCCAGCACCATCGTGAATTAGCCTTCCAAGGTTTTTTTTATTGCAAAGTATTTTTTTTGTCACACTCCACGAAATATATATAAAATAACATACCCCACAAATATTTTTTTAACAAGATGCAATCGGTAAACATTTGCCCTATATGTGAAACTGGTGTTTTAAGTAAAAATTTCCAAAGAAACTGCCGTACCTGTGTACCTGGTAAGCATGTGACCGCTACAGAACCATGTCCCAGGTGCGATAAACATATTACTATTGGTAATCTAAAAAAGCATTTAACAACATGCAAAGTCGTCGGAGCACCTGTCCCACGCTCGACCAAGAGAAAAGCGAAAGCCGACTTGCCGCCATCCGCAAAACGTGTCAAGCCTGTGGCGAAAGCGAACCAGTCCGTTTTCGAGGGTTTGTTAGAGGACTTTGTCCTCACTTCGGAGGGCTCATGTGACGTGCGTAGCTTTTTGGAGAACGTGGCAGCCAAAATTATTTCCATCCTCAGCGATGCGCTTGCAACGCACTCCACCAAATTCTACGCATCGCTATACTGCCAATACAAGAAGCCGTCTGATGAAATTTATAGCTTCGACCACAATACCAACGCGAAGACGCTACATCTGGCGGATGTCGACAACCTAAAGGCCATCTACAACCAGTTTGCCGAGGAGCTGGTGGCCAAGCAGTTGGAACATCAAGCTGTGGGCTCAGGAGGTTCGCTGTGTGGTGAACCTCACGAACTGTGTATCAAACTTAACAAGTTTGTGCCTCTCTCTGCATCCAGCTACGTCCCCTTACCTCGTACCATTGCGTTAAAGAAGGCCGTCCTGAATATTCAGAACAGTGATGCCAAGTGCTTTTTTGGTCGGTGCTTGCAGAGTTGCACCCTGTCCAACCGAAAAAAATATCCACACCGAGTTAACCACTACCAGCAGTACGAGCCAGAGCTGGAAGATGCGATGGTTGGGATCGACTACCCGGTGGAGTTCTCGGATATTCGCAAGTTCGAGGCCCGTACACACAACCCGCAGTTGGCTATCAATGTTTATGGCCTCACTGAGAAAAATATGGTGTACCCTATTCTGGTGAGCGACGTAGACAACAATAATGCTTGAGAAATCCATCTCATACTCATCAAGGACGAGACCCATTAGCATTACACCCTCATCCTTTCCCTCTCCAGACTTGTTTCTAGCCAAACAAGCAAACAAAAACAACACATAGAAGTTTGTCGCAGGTGCTTGTCAATATTTGACGGACAGGATCAACGCAGTTAACAACATGTTCGAGGCTCCAACATCGCTGTCGAGAAGCTCGCTCGCCCCAAGCTCTACTGCAGTAACAACGAGCTGGGGGTGGCAGTCTTGCCCAAACCTGGCACTGTAGAAATATTTCACATGCACAGTGCCTTGGTAGAGCACCCTGCTATTATTATCACCGATTTCGAGGCCTTCCTCAAACCTATCTCCACATGCGATCCCAATCCCAAAGTTTCCTCAACTACCCCTCACCAACTCAACGAGGCCTCGAGTTATGCTTATGTTGTGGTGCGGCGAGACCGACTTGTTGACACCGAGCCCTACGTGTATCTTTTTCTAGAAAGTATGGTTGTGGAAGCCAACGAGATAGGGTAGTTCCTGTTGACCCCCAAGTCTATAGAATCGCTGTCTCCTGACGACGAAATCGAACACGAGGAGGCTACTACCTGTCCTGTGTGTACCAGGGAGTTTAGCACCAACAACCGTAAAGTTCAACATCATGATCACTTCAACGGTAGATACATTGGTCCTTGGTGCAACCGGTGTAATTTGTTGCCCCGGGACCCGCGCTTCATCCCTGTGTTTTTCCACAATGGCTTGGGGTACGACTTCCACCATCTGGTGCCACATCTTGGGTACGACTTCCACCATCTGGTGCCACATCTTGGGTACGACGACATGCAAATCAACGTTATATTAGCTTGAGCAAGTGGGTGCGAATCCCAGAATCAGACTCTTCCATCGAACTTTGTTTCCTCGACTCCCTGAGGTTCCTCCCGGCCAGCCTCGATGCCCTCGCGAAAAAGCTCAGCGACGAGCAAATGCTCATCACCTCTGCCAACTTTCCAAACTTGGACGCCGGGGTCTACCCCTACGAATACATCACCGACACAACCAAGTTTGCGGAGAAGTCGCTGCCTCCCCGAGCGAAGTTTTACAGCAAGCTGCGAGGCTCAGGAATCTCTGAGGACGACTACAACCACGCTCAGTCCATGTGGCGCGAGCTGGATTGCAAAAATCTTGGGGACTACCACGATGAATACCTAAAACTCGATTTGACGCTCCTCGCTGATGTGATCCAGGCGTTTCGTGCAACTGCAAAGACCATCTACAAGCTGGTCCCTGTATACTTCTACAGTCTTCCTGGACTGGCATGGTCGGCCATGCTCCTTGTTACAAAAGTTAGGCTTGAGCATCTTTCTGACGTGGACATGATGCTGTTTGAAGAACGTGCCGTCCGGGGTGGAATGGTCCAGGTGTCGCAGCGACTCTCGCACGAAAACAATCACCACATGGCCACCGGTTACGACCCCGAGATGTAAACTATGGATGAATACTACGAACCATTCATGCTAATGGAGACCCCAAGTAGTGTAATTGATGATACAACCAGGACGATAAATGATGAGCCCCTCTCAGGCAGATTTGGCTACACTTAAAACAGGCTCAACATGCCCATATGAGCTTTTTGCTCAAGTGTGGAACCCTGCCTAATCCAAGATTTTTGTGAAAATGCCCTCGGGAAGTTCCCGTGAAATGATGACCCCTCTCAGATTGATTTGCCTACACTTATAAAAGGCACTTCTGTGAGATTGTTGTCCATAAATTTGTTAAAAATATGCCCCTCTTGATATTTTTTTTGGCTACACTTAAAACTAGGCCAAACGTATTAACACACACCCACCCACACCCACACATATTTAATTCCGGTTCACTTCCGGTTCACTTCCGGTCCACTTCTGGTCCACTTCCGGTTCACTTCCGGTCCACTTCCCGTCCACTTCCGGTTTGCCTACTTCCGGTCCACTTCCGGTTTGCCTACTTCCGGTCCAGCACAGCTCTGTTAGAGATAGGGATATTGAGTATAGATTTAATTATATTATTATTGAAACATCTAGAAATTATTCTTCAAACAAATCTCATCTAACAATTCCATAACAGTTCCATGCTCAGCTCTGTGTCTGTGCGAGGATTTGTACCTACAGCACAGCTCTGTTAGAGACAGAGCATATAGGTATAAATATTATTTCATTTAATTCTTCACATTTATATCCAAAACATTTCTGTGTCTGTGGTACAGCACAGCTCTGTTAAAGATAGGGATATTGAGTATCTAGAAATTATTCTTCACAAACAAATCTCATCTAACAATTCCATGCTCAGCTCTGTATCTGTGTGGGGATTTGTACCTAATAACATCAAAACAACACAGCTCTGTTAGAGACAGAATATTCAATTCTTCACATCCATATCCATAACATCCATAACAGTTCCATGCTCAGCTCTGTGTCTATGTAGAGCAGGGATATTAAGTATAAATTTAAAAATTATTTTATTCTTCACAAACAAATCTCATCTAACAATTCCATAACAGTTCTATGCTCAGCTCTGTGTCTCTGTGTTTGTGTGGGGATTTGAGTTTATTCAATTCTTCACATCCATATCCATAACATCTCTGTGTAATTCCATAACAGTTCCATGCTCAGCTCTGTGTCTATGTAGAGCAGATAGGGATATTAAGTATAAATTTAAAAATTATTTTATTCTTCTCATCTAACAATTCCATAACAATTCCATGCTCAGCTCTGTGTCTGTGTGGGATTTGTACAGCAACATAGCTTTGTTAGAGTTCATTCAATTCTTTACCTCCATATCAATTCTTCACATCTAACAATTCCCATAACAGTTTCATGCTCAGCAAGGCTCTGTGTCTGTGTAGATAGGGATATTAATATTTCATTCCTTCATAACAGTTCCTGTGTCTGTGTGGGATTTGTACAGAGCACAGCTCTGAGATAGTGACTAACAGTTAGGGTATAATTAATTCTTTACATCTAACAATTCCTCATCCCTATGCCATGACAGTTTCAACTCTGTATTTGTGTGGGATTTAAAGCTTGTCCAAGATATTATAGTAAAAAAATTCTCCCAATAAATTCAACATGTTTGTGTAAATAAATAATTGTGCATAGCAAAAAATCTCAGCATGGCCCTGTGTCTGTGTGAGATTTGAGGCTTGTTCCCGGTATAGGTAGATTTGAAGCTTGTAGAAATATCAGCAAGGCTCTGTGTCTGTGAGATTTGAAACCTTGTTCCCAATCTTCCAGTACAGCTCTGTGTCTGTGTATAATAGCAGTACAGCTCTGTGAGAATTTTCAGCAAAAATCAATTCTTTACATCGGTGTGTGCCTATTAATATCAGCAAGGATTTGTACCTAATTACAGTAGCACAGGGATAGGGATAATAAGTATAGACTATTGATATATATAGCTATTATTGAGTATAGAATTATTATATCTTCTTTATAAACTTTGTGCGGGGATTTGTACTTAATAACATCAGTACAGCACAGCTCTGTTAGAGTATAGATTTATATTATTATTGAAACATCTAGAAATTATTCTTCAAACAAATCTCATCTAACAATTCCATAACAATTCCATGCTCAGCTCTGTGTCTGTGCGGGGATTTGTACCTAATAACATCAGTACAGCACAGCTCTGTTAGAGATAGGGGATATTAAGTGTAAATTTAAAAATTATTTCATTCTTCACAAACAAATCTCATCTAAATTCCATAACAGTTCCATGCTCAGCTCTGTGTCTGTGTGAGGCAAGCACAGCTCTGTTAATTACATTTCATTCTCATCTAACAATTCCATAACACTTCCATGCTCAGCTCTGTGTCTGTGCGGGGATTTGTACAGCAACATAGCTTTGTTAGAGACAGATGGGTATAAATATTATTTCATTCAATTCTTCACCTCCATATCTATAATAGCTCTGTGTAATTCCATAACAGTTCCATGCTCAGCTCTGTGTCTGTGTGAGGCAAGCACAGCTCTGTTAAAGATAGGGATATTATATAAATTTAAAAATTATTTTATTCTTCACAAATAAATCTCATCTAACAATTCCATAACAGTTCCATGCTCAGCTCTGTGTCTGTGTGGGATTTGTACAGCAACATAGCTTTGTTAGAGACAGAGTAGATGGGTATAAATATTATTTCATTCAATTCTTCACATCCATATCCATAACATCTCTGTGTAATTCCATAACAGTTCCATGCTCAGCTCACAAACAAATCTCATCTAACAGTTCCATAACAGTTCCATGCTCAGCTCTGTGTCTGTGTGAGGCAAGCACAGCTCTGTTAGAGATAGGGATTAAAAATTATTTCATTCTTCACAAATAAATCTCATCTAACAGTTCCATGCTCAGCTCTGTCTGTGTGGGGATTTGTACCTAATAACATCAAAACAACACAGCTCTGTTAGTTCAATTCTTCACATCCATATCCATAACATCTCTGTGTAATTCCATAACAGTTCCATGCTCAGCTCTGTGTCTATGTAGAGCAGATAGGGATATTAAGTAGAAATTTAAAAATTATCTCATTCTTCACAAACAAATCTCATCTAACAATTCCATAACAGTTCCATGCTCAGCTTGTATCTGTGTGGGATTTGTACAGCAACATTAGAGACAGAGTAGATGGGTATAAATATTATTTTATTCAATTCTTCACCTCCATATCCATAACAGCTCTGTGTTTATAATAGATCTTCACATCTAACAATTCCCATAACAGTTTCATGCTCAGCAAGGCTCTGTGTCTGTGTAGTTTCATAACAGTTTCTGTGTCTGTGTGGGATTTGTACAGAGCACAGCTCTGAGATAGGGACTAACAGTTAGGGTATAATTAATTCTTCACATCTAACAACTGTAACAATTCCTCTTATCTATTGAGTGTCTAGATGTTATTTCATTCCTATGCCAAGACAGTTTCAACTCTGTATTTGTGTGGGATTTAAAGCTTGTCCAATTCTTCACATCTCCCAATGTGTGGCATGAAATTGTGTTTTTTGCCAAAAAAATCTCAGCATGGCCCTGTGTCTGTGTGAGATTTGAGGCCTTTTCCCGGTATAGGTAGATTTGAAATAGGATCTGTGCCTCCCGGCTTGAGAAGAAAGGGACTATGCACAATGTTTTGAGGTGGGATCTGAATCTCAGCAAAAGCCCTAATCACAGCGGAGCTGTGTCATTGTTGAAACGTTTATATAGAAACAATGGGCATTGATTGCCACTTTTCAGACAAGTTTTAAATTCCATACAAATACAGAGTTGAAACTGTCATGGCATAGAGATGAAATAACATCTAGACACTCAATAGATGTGAAGAATTAATTATAGCCTAACTGTTAGTCCCTATCTCAGAGCTGTGCTCTGTA